>NC_064813.1:3683145-3836386 GCF_023721935.1 Panthera uncia
TATACATATACATATACATATACATATACATATACATATACATATACAATAATGGAGTATTACCCAGTCATAAAAAAAATAATAATGTGGTAATAATGGAGTATTACCCAGTCATAAAAAAGAATGAAACCTTGCCATTTGCAACAACATGGATGAATCTAGAGGGTTTAATACTAAGTGAAATAAGTCAGTAAGAAGAAGACAAATGCCATACGATTTCACTCATATGTGGAATTTAAGAAACAAAATGAACAAAGGAAAATGAGACAAACCAGAAAACAGACTCTTAAATATAGAGAACAAATTGCTGGTTATCAGAGGGGAAGTGGGTGAGGGAATGAGTGAAATAGGTGAAGAGGATTAAGACTACACTTATTATGATGAGCCCTGAGTAATGTATAGAATTGTTGAATCACTATATTGCATACCTGAAACTAATATAACATTGTATGTTTGTCATACTGAAATTTAAAAGTGAATAAATAAATTATATTTAATTAAAATAAGTAAAATGGATGGAGTAAAATATACCACACGGATACTAATCAAAAAAAGGAGTAGTTGTATTAATTTCAGACAGAGTAGACTTCAAAACAAGGAATGGTAGCAGGGATAAAGAAGGGTGTTACTCAAGTTCAGAAGCGTTAGTTCCCCAAGAAGATAGGACATTTCTTAACAGGTATTTGCCCAACAAAAGAGCGCTCATCTATGTGATGCAAAAGCTCATACTACTGCAAGGAGGAATAGATTAATCTATTTTTAGAGTTGGAGAAATATACAGATCCATCAAAGGAAATCAGGACATAACGGAACTTAACAATACCATCAATCAACTGAATATAATTGACCTTCATAGACTGCCTCATCCAACAACAGCAAAATACACGTTCTTCTCAAGTTCTCTTGGAATATTCACCAACAGAGATCCCATATTAGAATATAAAACAAGCCTGAACAAATTTAAAAGTAGTAATCTGACAGTGTTTGTTGTAAGAACACATTGGAATTAAACTCAAAATCGATGAAAAATAATCTTAAAATATGTGGAGATTAAACAACACACTTCTAAGTAACTCATCAGTCAAAGAAGAAATCTCAATAGACATTTAAAAATATTTTGAATTAGGGGTGACTGGGGGGTGCAGTTGGTTAAGGGTCTGATTCTTGATCTTGGCTCAGGTCATGATCTCATGGTTTTTGAGTTCAAGCCCTACATTGGGCTCTGTGCTGATGGTGTAGATCCTGCTTGGAATTCTGTCTCTCCTCTCTGCCCCTCCCCTGCTTGTGTGTTCTTGCTCTCTCTCTGTCTAAAATAAATAAATATTAAAAATATTTTGAATAAAAATGAAAACAGAAGTTTCAAAATTTTTGCAGTGCAGCGAAAGCCTACGTACAGGGAAACTTATAGCATTGAATGCATACATTAAAAAAGAAGAAAGATATTAAATCAATTATATGAGTTTCTGTGTTGGAAAAAGAAGAGCAATTAATTGCACAGTTAGCAGAGGAAAAGCAATAATAAGAATTAGAGCAGAAACCAGTGGAATTCTAAACAAGGAATTAATAGCGCAAATTATTGAAACCAAAAGCTGTTTCTTTAAAAAGATCAATAAAATCCCAAGAGCCCAACCAGGCCAACTGAGAAAAAAATGAGTGAAAACACAAATTACTAATAACAGAAATGAAAGAGGGGACATCACTACAGATCCCACGAACATTAAAAGGATAATAAAGGAACACTATGAACAACACTATGCCCATTAATTTTATAATCTAGATGAAATGGACCAATTTCTTGAAAGACAGAGCTGCCAAAGCACACAAAATGCACATGAATAGGCTTGTATCTATTAAAGAAATTGAATCAATAGTTGATACTGCTCTAAAATAGAAACAGCCAGGCCCAGATCATTTCTCTGGTAAATTCTATTGTGCATTTAAGGAAGAAATTATCCCCCCACCTTTTTTTTTTTTTTTTCACAATCTCTAATAGGATGGAAGCAGAGGGAATACTTTTTAAGAGGTCAGCATTGCCGTGGTAACTAAAATCAAAGACATTATGAGAGAAGAAAATTACAGACCAGTATCTGTCATGAACATAGATGCAGATATTCTCAATAAAATACTGACAAACCAAATCCATCAATATGTATAAAGAATTATACAGCACAGTCAAGTGAGATATGTCTCAGGTTTGCAATGTTGGTCCACAATACAAAAAATAATGGGCTGAAAAAGAAAAATTACATCTGCACTAGCATGTCAGTAAATGCAGAAAAAGCATTTGACAAAATCTAATATTCATGATAAAAACTGTCAGTAAACTAGAAATTTCCTCAGCTTGAAAAAGAATATCTATAAAAAACCTACAGCTAACATACTCAATTGTGAGTAACCAGAGGTCTTGCAGTAAGTGCAGGACAAATCAAGGATGTTACCCTTTCATTGCTCCTTTACAACATCCTTCTGGAAATTCCTAGTCAATGAAATAAGACAAAATAAAGAAATAAAAAGGATGCACATTTGGAAGAGAGAAATAAAGCTCTTTGTTCACAGATGACACGATCCGCTATGTAGGAAATCTGAAAGAAGTGACAAAAACCTCTTGGAACTAATAGGCAACTATAGCAAGGTTGTAGGATACAAAGTTGATATAGAAAAGTCCGTTGCTTTTTTACATATCAGCAATTAGTAAGTGGAATTTGAAATTAAAAACACAATACTGGGGTGCCTGGGTGGCTCAGTCGGTTAAGTGTGCAACTCTTGGTTTTGGCTCAGGTCATGATCTCACAGTTTGTGGGTTCAGGTCCCACATTGGGCTGACAGTGTGGAGCCTCCTTGGAACTCTCTCTCTCTCTTCCTCTCTCTCTGCTTCTCCCCTGCTTGCTCTCTCTTAAAATAAGTAAACAAAAAATATAATACCATACCATTTATATTGGTACTCACTCCCAAAATTATTAGGTATAAATCAAACAATGTGTATATCTGTATGGAGAAAACTACAAAACTTTGTTTAGTGAAATGAAAAGAAACAAAATAGGGGTGCCTGGGTGGCTCAGTCAGTTAAGCATCCGACTTCGGCTCAGGTCACGATCTCACAGTTTGTGAGTTCGAGCCCCACGTCAAGCTCTGTACTGACAGCTCAGAGCCTGGAGCCTGTTTCAGATTCTGTGTCTCCCTCTCTGTCTCTCCCCCTCCCCCACTCATGCTCTGTCTCTCTCGCTCAAAAATAAACATAAAAGAAAATAAGTGGAGAAATATTCCACATTGTAAGGATAAGAAGACTCAATATTGTGAAGAAGTCAGTTCTTTCAGGTTGATCTATAAATTCAATGCAATATCAGTCAAAACTCCAGCAAGTTATTTTGTGGATATCAATAAACTGATTCTAAAGTTTAGAGATATAAAAGATTCAGAATAGCCAATGCCTTATTGTGGAATTACGAAGTTGGAGGACTGATGCTACCCACCTTCAAGACTTATAAAGCTATAGCAATTAAGTCAATGTATTACTGGCAAAATAATAGATGAATATATCCGTGGAAACAGACTGGGGAGCCCTGAAATAGACTGGCATAAAAACAGTCAACTGCTCTTTGACAGAGGAGCAAAGGCAATACAGTGGAACAAAGACAGTCTTTTCAACTGGTGGTGCTGTAGCAGTTGGACTTCAGAGGAAAAAGGGAATGGTCTAGACACAGTCCTTACACATGCTACAAAAATTAGCTCAAAATGGTCAATAGGGGCGCCTGGGTGGCGCAGTCGGTTAAGCGTCCGACTTCAGCCAGGTCACGATCTCGCGGTCTGTGAGTTCGAGCCCCGCGTCAGGCTCTGGGCTGATGGCTCGGAGCCTGGAGCCTGTTTCCGATTCTGTGTCTCCCTCTCTCTCTGCCCCTCCCCCGTTCATGCTCTGTCTCTCTCTGTCCCAAAATAAATAAAAAACGTTGAAAAAAAAATTAAAAAAAAAATGGTCAATAGACATAAGTGTAAAACACAAGACTGTAGGACTCCTAGAAGATAGCACAGGAGTAAATCTACAATACAGTGGTACGATTCATGAAACAGATACTTGATAAACTGGACTTCATTAAAATTTAAAACATCTGGTTTGCAAAAGACAACGTCAAGAGAACGAACAGACAAAATACAGACTAGGAGAAAATATTTGCATAATTACAGACTGGGAGAAAATATCTGCAAAAGATCATATTTACATATGATAAAAGACTGCTACCCAAAATATTCAAAGAACTCTTAAAATTTAACAATAAGAACACAACCTGATTAAAAAATAGGTAAAGAGGGGCGCCTGGGTGGCGCAGTCGGTTAAGCGTCCGACTTCAGCCAGGTCACGATCTCGTGGTCCGTGAGTTCGAGCCCCGCGTCAGGCTCTGGGCTGATGGCTCGGAGCCTGGAGCCTGTTTCCGATTCTGTGTCTCCCTCTCTCTCTGCCCCTCCCCCGTTCATGCTCTGTCTCTCTCTGTCCCAAAATAAATAAAAAACGTTGGAAAAAAAAATAAAAAAAAAATAAAAAAAAATAAAAAATAGGTAAAGATCTTGACAGGCATCTCACCAAAGAAGATACTCAGATGTCAAATACGCATGCAGGAAGATACCCCACCATCATATGCTATCCCAGAAGCACAAATTAAAATAACAGTTATTATGAGATAACAAACAGTGAAATAAAATAACACTATGTCTCTATTAGAAAGGCCAAGATCCAGAACATTGAAAACACCATACTCTGGTGAGGATGTGGGGCAACAGAAACTTATTTACTGCTGGTGGAAGTGCAACATGAAACAGCCAGTTTGGTAGACAGTTTGACAGTTTCTTACAAAACTTATCATACTCTTACCATATCATCCAGTAATCATACTGCTTTCTATTTAACCAAGGGAGTTAGAAACTTAGGTTCACAGAAATATCTGCTGTGGATGTTTATAGCAGCTTTGTTCATAATTGCCAAAAGTTAGAGGAAACCACAATGTCCTTCAGTAGGTGAACAGAGAAATAAATTCTAGTAGTGCCGGACAGTGGAGTATTATTCAGCACTGAAAAGAAATTAGGTACCAAGCCATCACAAAGATATGGAGGTAATGTACATGCATATTACGAAATGAGAGAAGACAGCCTGAAAGGCTACATGGTATAATTCTAACCATATCACCTTCTGGAAAAGACAAAACTTTTCAGGCAGAGTAAAAAGCAGTGGTTACCAAGGGTTGGATTGTGAGAGGGATGAATAGTCAGAGCAGAAGTCTTCTAGGGCAGTGAAAAATATTCTGTATGATACTATAATGATGGATACATATTAGTATACATTTGTTCAGACCCATAGTATGTACAACATCAAGAGTGAACTCTAATGTAAACTATGGACTTTGGATGATTAGGATGTATTAGTGTAGGTTCATCAATTTTGACTGAGAAATCACTGGGGAGGGGGATGTTGATAATGAGAAGGCTCTGAATGTGGGGTGGTGGGGAGTATACGGGCATTCCTTCTGTCTTCCTCTTGGTTTTGCCATGAGCTGCAAGCTGCTCTAAAAATCAGTTATAGAATATAATATAAAATTAGAATATAATATAAAAATCATTATAGCATCATTATAGAAAATAATACAAAAGTCAAAACAATCCGAAAAAAAATCCCCCCAAAAAAATCCAAAAGATAATTATCTCTCAGGATATTTTTCCTGAATATTTCCATATTATAATATTGCTCCAAAATAGATACATGTTATTTTCCAGTTTACCCAGAAGAAAGTATATGTGATGGATGTATAGTGAAAGCAAGCCATACGTTTTCCATCCTCCCTCCTTGACCTGATAAACCAGGTTTAGCAAGGTTCTCCTCTGAAACGGCTACGGGCACCTACAAGTGTTTACTTTCTCTCACCAGTCACACCCATTGTTCCAGATGGCTTAATTTTGTTTAATGCCTTCATCTTCTCCTTTTTCTCATATCTTTCACATTCCTCTCTATATATTGTGTATATCAACATACAAGGGCACTTGGGTGGCTCGGTCAGTTAAGCGTCTGACTTGAGCTCAGATCATCATGGTTTGTGGGTTTGAGCCCCGTGTCGGGCTCTGTGCGGACAGCTCAGAGCCTGGAGCCTGCTTCCGATTCTGTGTCTCCCTCTCTCTGCCCCTCCCTGGCTTGTGCTCTCTCTCTGTCTCAAAAATGAATAAATGTTAAAGAAAGAATAAAAGCTGTCATGCTTGCAATGTGCATGGCAGCGCAGTAGAAACAAAGCTGTTGGTATTTAGTGTGGTTTAAGAAGAGGAGCCGGGTTTTGGTGATAAGAGGTTTGTTTTTTTGGTTATCTTTTTTTTTTTTTTTTTTTTTTTTTTTGGTCAATTCTGGTGGATGAAGTTATCAGGGATACGTGGGCAGAGATGCAGGAGGAAAAATGAGGGGAATCAGATGCTTATCCATGCTGGGTGTGGATCAGCAGCTGGTGTTTATGTCCAGAGGTCTGTCTTGGATGATCTTTCATGTGCCCTTCCCTTGAATGATTTGTCTTTGAGGAGACAAAATGCATTTTGATAATGCTGTTTTATGTATGAAGGTGACAGTACTAGGCCTTAAGGTTTGTTACTTCTTACAGTCATGTCCCCCATGACTAGTGATACGTGTTCGCAAGGTACTCAGTGCTAAATGAGGGTTGGCTGTGGACTAGCAGTTTTTTCTATGTATATGGTCTTTGTTATAAACATTATCATTGGACTAAGCTATCTGAGCCATTCATCCAGTTACTAAATATTGAGCACCTGTTACGTGTTTTGTCCTGCGTGATAAAATACACACAGGGATGTGGATGGGGTAAGAGCACACTAGTACTGCACTAAATATAGCTCAGTGACACAGTCACCTTGTGAGTGGAGGACTCCAGCATGTCTTTCTTTAGTTTATCTTTGAAGTTTAAATATTTAGGGTTGTCAGACTTTATGGCAGGTGCATCTTGGGGAAGACTGATGTACTTTGGAAAATTTATTGTAGGATGCGTTTTAAAAGCCTTTGCTATTTTTACTTGTCTCTTCATCTCAGAATTGCTCTGCTGAGGGGAAAACATGACCGTAAACATCAATTTCAAGTTTTTAGGAGTAATACATTATTAAGTACACGCTAATCATTTTGCTTGTTGTCTGTAATCTTCGCAGCACAATTGTACTGCTTTGATAAGTTTGTAACTCACTTTCGTTTCTATTTTTGCTTGCCTTTTTCCACATCATGAATCTTTCTCCTATACCTGATAGTATCTTTTTTACTTCTTTTTTTTTTTTTTCATCTGGGTATGTTTAATGCCTTCTATTCTTGGGCTATATTTATCACCTTTTACTAGTAATTGTTTTCCTATATCGCATGCTTCATTAAAACCTTAGGTGTTTTATACGTGGATCTCCATGTTGCTGAAATAAATTAGACCTTCCTTTATCACTATTTTTTCAAACAAATTTATGTAAAACAACAACTACCAACTTTTTCTTTGAATTTTTATTTATTTTTTTTGTGCTATACATTTTTTTAATATGAAATTTATTGTCAAATTGGTTTCCATGCAACACCCAGTGCTCATCCCAAAAGGTGCCTTCCTCAATACCCATCACCCACCCTCCCCTCCCTCCCACCCCCCATCAACCCTCAGTTTGTTCTCAGTATTTAAGAGTCTCTTATGCTTTGAACTACCAACTTTTAAATTAAATAATTTGGTGGATTACAGTTCTGCACTTTTGACTCAGTTTGTTGTAGCATAATACTGTATGTGTGTAAATATGTGTGTGTATGTGTATTTTGTTCTAACTTTTACAGATCATGGATAAATCATCTTGATATTTTGACCATGTTCTAAAACGCAGCACCATGACAGCATTTATTTAATGTGATACGTTAGATTTTGCTGCCTACCATTTCAAGGATAAAATATTTTAATTTTTTTAATTTTTAAAATGTTTTATTGTTGAGAGAGAGAGAGAGAGAATGAGCATGAGTGGGGGAGGAGGGGCAGAGAGAGAGAGAGAGAGAGAGGGAGGGAGACACAGAATCTGAAGCAGGCTTCAGGCTCCCAGCTGTCAGCACAGAGCCAAACGCGGGGCTAGAAAACTCACAAACTATGAGATCAAGACCTGAGCCGAAGTCAGATGCTCAGCTGACTGAGCCACCCAGGCACCCCAAGGAGAATATATTTTTAAACCAAAGAGGCTTCCTATCCAAAATATTTGCCTGTAATTCAGTTTCAGGTATGGCTACGTTTTGTACTTTTTAATGAAATGAGAATCACCTAGGGGCGCCTGGGTGGCTCAGTCGGTTGAGCGTCTGACTTCAGCTCAGGTCACGATCTCGCGGTCCGTGAGTTCGAGCCCCGCGTTGGGCTCTGGGCTGATGGCTCAGAGCCTGGAGCCTGCTTCCGATTCTGTGTCTCCCTCTCTCTCTGCCCCTCCCCCGTTCATGCTCTGTCTCTCTCTGTCCCAAAAATAAATAAACGTTAAAAAAAAAAAATTAAAAAAAAAAAAAAAAAGAAATGAGAATCACCTAGAGATCTTACTGAGATGCTCATTCTGGATTCAGTAGGTCTGATGTGTTGTCAAGCACCCAAATGAAGCCAGGCTGCTGGTACCAGTTGTTGTTGCCTTCTGTCATTTTGGGAGGAGGATATTCTCAGGAGGGCTCCTTTCAGTGATTCCTGGGATCTTCTCGCTTGCTCAGATGCCCACCCAGCTGGTCGCACTTGCTGTGAAGAGAGATCACGTTGGTGATTGCTTTGGTATCTTTCATGCCTGTGAGGCTCCTTTGCCTTCCTCTGCACTACCATCTTTCCTGGGGAAAGGGGAGGAGGGCAGGGCCCCTCACTTGGGAAGAGGACCCATAGCCTGGAGTTGTTTATTGAGCTGACTTGTGGTCTAAGAATGCTAGGAACTTTATTTGTAGTTATGATCTATATAGAAGCAGATTTTTATTTTAGCTGGGAGACATAGTCTTAGCATGATAAGTGCAAATAAAATTTAATCAGCCTAGTAATGTTAAGTGTACTAGAAGCAGTTTCACTGAAAAGAATACTTCAGTAAAGTTTTTGAAAAGTGCATATGAGGAATTTCTTTTTCTAAAACAACGACAGTTACTCCCTAGCCATTGTTGGCAGCTAATATTTCTGAGTATTGGATTTTTTTTAAAGGATGTTTATTCTGTGTGTGCACATATTTTCACTTATGAACTTTTATAAACTTTAAAATCTGTATAAATAAGCAGATGGGAAAAACATGGTGGTGCATACTTTTTTTCCTCCTAGCACACTCAGTAAGTAGTATGCATGATTACCAGGTTAGAATTTTGAGGTTGCCCTTAAACCAAGGATTTTGAACATAAAATTTTGAAAACTGTATTATGTTCGTTGGGATATTTACCTGAATGAAGGTAGAGACTATTTTACTTTTATCTTTGAGACAGTACTAAGTTTGAGAGGCACGAAGGGCTAACTTTAGACTATTCTAGCAGTTGCCTCTTGACATTTAGGAGAACCATTTTGGAAGAATTTGCTGTGATTCTCTTTTAAAGGTCTCAAGCATTACTGGTCTTGGTGGTCTAGTCGAAAGTACTTATATATGTAAATGCATTTATTCATTTTGCAGGCATTTATTCACTGTGTAAAATATGCAAGGCAGTGTGAGAGATACTGCTGGCCAGGTGCAGCTCCCTCTCCAGGAAGTCCTCATTGCCTTTAGTACATGTCTCAGTGAGTTCACTGGTCTTCAACATGGTGGGACAGAATCTTTAAGTCTTCTGATTTAACTTGATTTCAGTTTGTGTATGATACTCTACACAAAAGCATTGGTAAACTTAGGTCTCTTCCCCGCTTTTTGTCACCAGGCAGTGTCTTTAGTCTCTTCAGTGCTATCCTTGGTTTATTTTGTCATCTGTATCTGCTAAGTTGTTAAAACAGTTTAAATGAGTTATATGGTATATCTTCATTTGCATATTAGCATATCCTAGGTTCACAATCTCTTCCAAGGCTTTCATCCTTAACAAAGTTAAGAAATCTATTGGTTCAGATTGCATTGAAACCTTAATTTTAATAGGAAAGCCTTTCCTGGGACTCCCTAAACTAGTGACTATTTTGTGAATATTCCTATTCATGTGAGATAAAGTTGACTCAGTTCTCTAGCAGCTGTGTAGGGAGAAGGCGAGACAACTGTCTCAGGAAGTGTGAAGGGTGGAACAGGCTTTATCTTCATTTCTAGAACAGACTGTGAGCCCTGAGGGGTGGGAGTTTGGAATCCGTCCAGGGGGGACCTAGCCATTGTGTGGAAGTCCCATTGCTCTCCCTTTCTGATGGAAGCAAAGGGCTGTATTCACCTTAGAAGTAAAGAATTTTCCTTGTCCAGCATTCTCTGTTCTCCTCAGACATTAGAATAGAACTGAACTAATCAGAAGAATGTAGCTAATTACGCCATCTCTTGGTTGTCTTGTTTCTGTTGGCTACAGCTTTGTTGAGATATAAATCATATACCATATAGTTTACCTATTTTTTTTAATGTTTTTTATGTTTGAAAGGCAGGGAGGGGTAGAAAGAGAGGGAGACACAGAATCCAAAGCCGGCTCCAGGCTCCTGAGCTGTCAGCACAGAGCCCGATGTGGGGTCTGAACCCATGAACCGTGAGATCATGACCTGGGCCGAAGTCAGATGCTTAACTGACTGAGCCACCAAGGCTCCCCTACCTATTTTTTAAAAATGTTTATTCATTTTGAGAGAGAGAGTGAGCGAGTGTGGGAGAGCGGGAGAGGGGTAGAGAGAGAGGGAAACACAGAATCTGAAGCAGGCTCCAGGCTTCAAGCTGTCAGCACAGAGCCCAATGCAGGGCCTGAACTCACGAAACGTGAGATCGTGACCTGAGCCAAAATCACATGCTTAACTGACTGAGCCACCCAAGTGCCCCTACCTATTTTTTTTTAATGTTTATTTAATTCGAGAGAGAGAGAGAGAAAGAGAGAGAGATTGAGAGCCAGCAAGTGCAGGAGAGGGGGAGAGGGGCAGAGAGAGAGGGAGACACAGAATCCGAAACAGCCTCCAGGCTCTGAGCTGTCAGCACAGAGCCTGATGTGGGGCTTCAACTCATGAACCACAAGATCATGACCTGAGCCAAAGATGGATGCTTAACTTACAGTTTACCTATTTAAAGTAAACAATTCATTGGTTTTTATTATATTCACAGAGTTGTGAAACTATCACCACAGCTAATTCTAGAACATTTTCATCACCCCAAAAGAAATTTCTAAATCCATTAGAGGCACTTCCCATTTATCCCAGTCATTGTTGCCACTCCAGTCCTGGACAACTAGTCTACTTTCTTTCTCTGTGGATTTGTTATTCTGGATATTCTGGATATTTCGTATCAGTGGAATCATAGAATATGTGATATTTTGTGACTGGCTTCTGTCACTTAGCATGATGTTTTCAAGGTTCATCCATGTTGTAGCATATATCAATACTACCATTTTTTTATGTCTGAATAATTGTCCATTGCATGGATATGCCACATTTTATTTATACGTTTATCAGTTGGTAAGCATTGGAGTCTCTCCACTTCTTTGGTGTGAAAATTCATGTACATATTTTTGTGTGGACAAATGTTTTCATTTCTCTTAGCTGTGTACCTGGGACTAGAATTGCTGCGTAATATAGTAATTCTGTATTTAACCTTTTGCAGAACTGCCAGATTGTTTTCAAAAGTGGCTCTTGATCATTTTTAGTAGCCATTTTCCCACCTGTATTTTCACTTTTCCCTGCTTTGATTCGGGACCTGACACCCCTTCCCTGACTGTTGGAAGAAGCTCATAACTAGGCATTTGGCACAGTGCTTAAGGCTGTAGACTATGGAATTTGAAGAGAACAGTACCTTGGGTGTAACCCTGGAAAATTACTTAATTTCTGTATACCCCACTTTTCTCATCTATAATAGAAATTTGTGTAATGAAAGGATCTACCATGCAAATTCTTATAATTAGCATTGGATAAAATATACATGTACATGCTTGATTCCAGTAAGTATTCAAAAAATATTAGGTTCTGTTGTCATTTTTTATGGAAAGATTGCTGGTTATTTAATGATTATTGGGCACTTCTTCCTTAATAATAGAATCCCACTTTAATTTGAGGTTGCAGCAAGCTCAGCTAAGGGTCATATGTTCTTATTTAACTTGCATTTAGGTGTGGCCTTGCGACTTCGTTCCGGCCAGCGAGTTATAAGTTGTGTGTGGGATTTTAGGAAGGGTCTTCAGAGGGTGGTTACTGCAGTGGATGGTGTACTTCTCTTGTGTTTACTCCTTCTTGCTGCCTGGAAATGTCTGGAGCTCCAGTAGCCACTGTGGATTCACTAATGACTGTGAGAGGAGCTGGATTCCTGATCATCATGGTGCTTCCATTCCAGCTTGAGAATCCCAATTATGGACTTAGTTTACATGAGAGAAACCACAGAACCCTGTGTGGTCAAACCACTGTAATACTGGGTTTTCTGTTTTCTGTAGCCACGCCTACTTGGAAATTATTTATTATTACTGCCGTCAGTGTTTTCTCAGCTTAGGCCTTTAGGATCTATAGACTACTCATGTCTGGCCCCTTAATGTTTTTACAGTTTTCTCTATTGCTATCCCCTGTGCAGCAGCTGTAAGGATTGCCTTTGGGCTGAAATCTGTACTTATTAAGTGCTATTCCATTGTCTCGGATGCCACCCTCCTTCCCTTTTAACCTCAATCACTTAGCTAATTCTTACTATTCTGTAGTTCTGGTTCACTGGTCATCTTTTATTACCTGGCTTCTGGTAGCTGTTTCTGCTCTTGAAATTTCCTGGAATTTTGTTGCATATTTTGACTATAACTTTTGTCACTTTGCATTAACTGCATTTTAGGAGTAGTATTTGGTGAAATGAGCTTGGCCTCTGAAATCAGATAACATCTGAAGTTATCCGTCAATACCAGAGTTGGCTCCTTATGGTTCTGTGTCTACCCTAATCTAACTCAGCTCCTCACCCTTTTTCAACACTGCACTCCCTGCCCCATCCTCTCTTCTATATCACCTGGAACATGTTCTGTCATTTTAAATTTTTTTTTTTTTCAACGTTTTTTTTTTTAATTTATTTTTGGGACAGAGAGAGACAGAGCATGAACGGGGGAGGGTCAGAGAGAGGGAGACACAGAATCGGAAACAGGCTCCAGGCTCCGAGCCATCAGCCCAGAGCCTGACGCGGGGCTCGAACTCACGGACCGCGAGATCGTGACCTGGCTGAAGTCGGACGCTTAACCGACTGCGCCACCCAGGCGCCCCCATTTTAAAAACCTCCCTATCCTGAAAGTCTCTGAATGTTCCCTTCTCCTTCCTGCTCTAACTGAAACCTGCCTGCCTTCTGAGGACAGTGCCCTGTCTTTCCAAGTTCTGATTGTTTTTTCCCTACCCTAACAGTACCTCAGTGTCCAGAGAAACAGAGGCCTCTCTCCCCTTGCTGTTTTTAGATAATTTTTTCTTCTCCCTCAAAATTGCCAGCCACTTTGAAGCATTTGCCATCATACCCCCATGACCTCACCGCCTTCCAGTGATTTCTTCACATCCTGGCTCACTTTTTCTGTCTCCATCGTTACTCCTGGGTGAACGTCCATCCCACACCTGGCCTCTTCATCTCCACTTCTCATTGCCTTTGTCTTTCCCCCAGTTTAGGTGCCTCTTCTTAGGGCCATACCCTAGGACCTGTGATGACCAAAAGCTATTACGACTGATGCCTCAATTTACCACTCGTCACCTGTTGCCGTCTTACGGGTCTCTAGCACAGGAGGTGATACCACGTGCTGCTGCTGGTGTGCTTCTGTTGTACCATCAGCAGTCCTTGAAGGCAAGAACTATGTCTTTTGATCCGAATTTCTCCAGAACCGTCACAGTCCATGGTACAAAGAGTCTTCAGTGATTTTATGGGCCCAGTGAAGTAAAGAGCAGCAACAACAGGAAGGATGTGGCACCCAGAAGATCTTTGTATTAGAAAAAAGATAATTAAAATTTCCCATTGAAAACACCATATAATTTTTAAAAACTATTTGAGTAATGACATTTCAAAAATTGTTTTCTTTCCCATTTTCTCTGGGGGAAAATGCATGATATCATGTATTGCAGTTGGGATTCTCTCCGTTTAGTCAAGGTTGATCAGTTACAAATTTCCGTCTTCTAAAGATTATTGTAAATGAGCTATAAACAGGGAAATTACTTTTTAGTAAAATGGGTTAGCTTACCTAGAAAGAGTTAATTATCTTTTCTCTCCTGTGCTGCAGACTTTTCTCTACCAGCCTAATGAGGGGAGGGGGAACTTCATGCATTAAGATTTTCTCAGCCTTTCTTCTGACCTATGTAGAAAAATAAAAGCGTTCAATGCAACCTTATTATATCTGATTCTTTTTTTCTTTTGAGATAAGAGAAAAATGTATACAAGTTTTGTATTATTTGGGTCCAGGTGTTAACTTCTAGAACATTTAAAACTCACGTTGACCAACAGTTTCCCCAAAAGCACTAGTTTCATTGTTACATTTTATTCATGTTTGGTTGCTTCTAAGCTAAGAAGTAATTACCATTTAATTACATACATGAATATTTCAGTAAATAACTTGTACTGTTTCTGTACTCTCTTCCAATAATGTAGAGGTAACTTTATGAAGAACTTGAAAATAACTGGGAAAAACATTCTAAAGGTTTCTAAAATTCTGAATTTCTAGAATGGCTGAACTTTTAAAAATACTTCTACTCAACACTGAAGTGTTTCAAATGATATCTAGGAACTTCTTTTGAGAGTTGCTTTAAAAAAATCTCTTAAAGGAATAATAGTACTAAGAAAAATTAGCTCTTTCTATGAATCAAGCACAATGTTGAGAGATTTACATATTTTATTTAATTCTCATTACAGCCAAGTAGTGTTGGTACTATTATTATTCTCATTTTAGTGTCGTGGTTTAGAGGTATTAAATTGCTCAGCATCATACAGCTACTAGGTGGTAAACTAGAATTTGGTTCTAGGCCATATGGTTCCAGTGTCAATGATTTAACCACTGTATTATATTCTCTTACAGTGTCTAGTTGAGAAATAATACAGACACAGTCTATGGGAAATTAATTTACAAAGCATGCATCTAATATGAGATTAAACTCAATAAATTATTAAAAATTAAATTGAGGGGCACCTGGGTGGCTCAGTTAAGTGTCCATTTCTTGATTTCGGCCCTGGTCATGATCTCATGGTTCATGGATTTGAGCCCTCATCAGGCTCCATGCTAGCCTTCCTCAAAATAAATAAATAAACTTAAAAAACAACAGCCACAACAACTTCAAGTTTCATGTTGTTCTCCAAAAGAGAGAATGAGTTACTTGAGATTTCATTATGCTTATTTCCAGAGGACTTCAGGAAATTTGTAATTAAAAGTTAAACAAAGTAATAGACTTAATTATAAAATAGAAGGGCAAATTTTTAAGGCAGGCGGAAGGAGGAGATGCTTCTGGGCCTCTGAAATGAAGAGATTACTATAATTAGATAGTGAATTTGGCTTTTGGTTGTTAAAGCTAAAATACAGTCACAGTGCTGTTGAGATTAATTTTTTTTTAAGTTTCATTTTTTAATAAGAGGAAGATGATGGAGAATTCTTCCTTCGTGACACAGTGTTTCCTGGAACCGAAATCAAGGTGACCATCTTTTGCCAGTTTGAAGACTTAGGTCCTAGTCTATTGATGTAAATGTTGATCAGCTATCCTTATACCTTATTTGAAATTCTACCCATTGGTACTTTGATTTTCATGTTAATGCTGTGTGGTATTTATACTAAATGCTTACCTGTTTAAAGGGTATTTGATTTCACTCTTTGGGCAAAATCATATTTTCTCTTCTTTCTCATATTTTTATTACTTTGGATTTCAGGAAGACTTGGGGAAATTGAACACATCTCTTGACTTACCAGAGTCCTATTACCTGACTAGGCTGAGAGGTTTCCCGTTTAGGAACAGAGATGTTATTAGATCAAATCCCTCTTCAGTGCCTTTTGGTCACAGCTTTCTTCAGTTTACCTTAAACTGCTTTGCCTTAAAAACCAGCTGTAAGTCACCAGTTCTTTGGTGCGTATTTATTTTTGAGAGGAGGGAGGAGGGGAAGGGGGCAAGGGGGGGAGGGGGGGAAGGGGGGGAGGGAGACACAGAATCCAAAGCAGGCTCCAGGCTCCGAGCTGTCAGCACAGAGCCCGATGTAGGGCTCAAACTCATGAACCATGAGATCGTGACCTAAGTTGAAGTCAGTTGCTGTGCTTTTTTTTTTTTTTTTTTCCTCCGTAAGTGCTAATATGAGTTTAAATTGCTTGTGTTTTGCCCAGGAAGGTATGGTGCCTGGGGATCATAGATTTTTTTGTTTTCTGAAATAATTGACCATTGCATTTTCTTGTTTTGTACTTTGAATGTTAGAAGTCTGAAATAAAGTGATAAGGGATGTGGAAAAATGAATCCAAACCAATTCTGCTTTTCTGTGTTATGAGTCTGTATTACTTTGACCACATCTGCTACTTTGTACTAAAAGTATTTGAGGAGCACCTGGTTGGCTCAGTTGCTTGAGCGTCCTACTCTGATTTCAACTCAGGTCATATCTAGCACCGCCTTGGGCTTTGCGCTGACAGCAGAGTGCACTTGGGATTCTCTGTCTCCCTCTCTCTGCCCCTCCCCCACTCATTCTCTCTTTCTTGCTCTCTCTCTCTTTCTCTCTCTAAAATAAATAAACATTAAAAAAAAAACCCCACTATTTGATAGTTAGGTGGACTGTGGATGAGAATCTCTAATTAAAAAAAAAAGCCTTTAGGCCCATACCAACATAATTACCATCTGGAAACAAAAATGGAAGTTTCCTTTTCTGTATTATTATGAATATTTATGCCAAAGAGAATGCTTTCTGTTTAGCATTTTGCGGTGTATTTTATTTGGTCAGAGTAAAAACAGTTGTACTACCCTTGGAGGGAATAGCATGACTTTTTATTTGGGATAATCTCCTTTTCATAGTGCAGAGTTTCATTTGCTCCAGAAATTTCCATGGGGAAACAGGCAGGTACTTGGGTACATAACACTAACGTTTCTAATGAATCAGGAGTCTGAGATTTTGGAGATGTTTACAAACAAAGATTCTTTAAAGAAATATTATTTCTGTGGTCTCTTTTAAAAATTATATTTAGATTTCACTTATTTTGGGTTTTACCTTTTAAACAAATAGAGCTCTTTATTCTAAAACAGTCCATATTCCTCATACTCCACAGAGCATCTTTTGTCCTGATCATGTGAAGAAATATTTTCATAGGAATTGTTACTGGAGAATCTTCCTTCAAACTTGTGTTCAGGCAGGGGTACTCCATCAGACATCCTGCGGTCAGCCCTCTTTTTTTAGCAAGCGTGAGTGGTGCCGGCAGGCTCTATCTGATGAAGTCTGCTCTTTCTCTCAGCTCACATTTCTTCTCAAAGCTCATAGTGATCAGCCTTGAAAAAGGACAAAAGTGTGCAAAAGATTGCTGGGCACGGATCTTTAGCCCAGAAGAGGCTGCAAAGACACACGCTGGGTCCTGGGTTGCTTCAGATTGTACAGGGCTGTGCTCCATCCAGATGAGTGGCTTCGGAGGCTGATGGGGTGACCGGGCTTCCTTGCGGTGCCCGAACTGCCTGGCCAGCAGTGAGTGTGCGGGTGGCCGTTGAAGGAGAGCTTTGACTGCAAGGGACACCAGGAGACTTCTGAGGGGTGGAGACATATTGCCTGTGTATGAATGTGTTGTGGATGCGTTGTTTTCTCTGCAGAGTTTAAAATGGATTCTGCAGCTGCCAGGGCTGGGGGAAATTTGAATCACTAGGATTTGTTTTCTATATCCTTCCCAGGAAATTTCTTTTCCTCCATCTGGCAACTGCCCATATTATTTTAGGGCAGAGGTTTGTTTGTTTGTTTGTTTTGTATTTTTTTAAATGTTTATTTATTTTTGAAAGAGAGAGAGACAAGGAGTGTGAGTGGGGGAGAGGCAGAGAGAGAGGAAGACACAGAATCGGAAGCAGGTTGTGCTGACAGCTGAGAGCCTGACACGGAGCTCGAACTCACAGACTGGGAGACCATGACCTGAGCCACCCAGGTGCCCCCTAGGGCAGAGTTTTAAACCCTTCGATAGTTTCCCCTCCTGCTGATAACCAAGGACAGAGAGACATTCCCTTAAATATTACCCCAGTTGTTGGGATTTGAAGGCGCCACTTAATCTCATTTCTTCTTTGATTTTTTAGACACAGTGATTTCTCCTGTACCCATATACAACTTCTAGATTTGTATACTGGAGGAACAAGTAATTTTGTTCTGTTTTCATTTCCTTTCTACATTTCCTTTGCCTGTGCTGTTGGAGAAGCTAATTATGTCCCAGCCTTTACTTGGAAGAGAGGACTTGTTTTGCTCCATGAACCACTATATTTGGGGCACTGAGCTACCTGAGAATTTTCTCCGATTTGACACTGTGTTCTACAGCCTGTCACAGTTTGTATGAATGAGTAATAGGGGATTCCTTGTTGCTTTTTTTGTGGACGTAGTTAAAGATAACACTGATTTTGGTGTAAAATAATTTTAATAGCTTTTCCTGTTTGGGGTTAGAATGCTATTATTTTCTCTTGAGTGGAGAGGGGAAAAGAGGTAAATTAATCATTTTCTGTTACTGATATGTTGCTAACCTATTTCCTTAGATTACTTTTCATTCAGAAAGTCCATTTGGACTTTGAGCTCATCATTTTGTAAACTGGATGTTTCTGTGATCTGAAAATTCTATATTCATCACATTTCTGTGCCTCTGAGACTACCGTAATTCACCTAAAACGTGTACAACTTTTGTCATCTTCAAATTTAGTTAATATTTGTTACTGGCACAAGAGAAGCAGAATCAAATAATTTCAGTATTGGAAGGAAACTCCTCTAACTCATTCTCCTTTGCAGTGGTGGAATTTGCTTCACAGGATTCTGTTCTCAGCCTGAGCCCGAGAGAGAAGCAGGACCTCTTCCGGGGCTCAGTGGTTGTCTGATCAAACACACACCACTTTTCTCTTGGATTCATTTGACCTGTTTTTGAAACTTGAGAACTTGTTATTTGATATGTAACCCTGAACATTTAAATAACTCATGTTAAGGAATTTCTTCCACCCATCAAAACAACAATTAAATTATTTAGGTACTTAGAGTAATCTTGCTATTCACTTTGCCAGCATTCTGTGAAAATTCATGAAAGCCTGTGGTTGGTTGCTATGGGAGGGAGAGTTTTGCTTGCTAACCTGTTCATCGCTGATCTTCTGAGGTAGCTTGATTCTGCCCATTAATTTTTAAAATCAAGAAGAAACACCTCATATAGCTGGGGCTTTATATTTGCAAGTAACAGAAATTGCCTTTTTTTAAAGTTTATTTATTTATCTTGAGAGACAGAGAGAGCAAGTTGGGGAGGGGCAGAGAGAGAAGGAGAGAGAGAGAGTGTTAAGCAGGCTCCACACTGTCAGCACAGAGCCCGATTTGGGACTAGGACTCATGAACTGTGAGATCCTGACCTGAGCCAAAGTGGATGGCTTAACTGACTGAGCCCCCCAGGCATCCCACCTCTGAATAACTTACACCAGAAAAGGAGGAGGAGGGAAAATCTGAGAAGTCGGGTCTGAGGAGGGCAGCACTCAGGGGAGTCCCAGTGACTTCCTCCTCTGGAAGATTCTTGCAGAAAGCATCCTGTCCCAGTTTTGGCTCCCATTGTCACATTGGCTGGACACACTGGGCGTCTTTTTGCCGCTTGGGGCTTCTTCTGTTTTCAGGCTTATTGGAGGCCCTGTGGCCTTCTTGGTTTTCTCCCACAAATACACTGACTTAAGTCTCAGAGCTGTTAGTGGTTTCCTCTGCCCAGTCACGTTTTGTGATGTTTTCCTGGGTGGCGAGTAATACTCAGGTTTGTTCTCTAACTCGTGCTGTCATTTTGTTAATGGGGAGAGTTAAGGAGATTAGAAAATTATGTCACTGCTACCGTTCCTTCAGAATTTTCTCTTGTCTGTTTTTCAATCTATTGAATCTTGAGTTCCATTCCATTTTGTTTTCAGTATTATTTGTTTGGAAACTTTCTCTTAAGTGATTTTGCAAGAAATTTGTTGATGTTATTTGTGCCTCTGGTTTTGCTTGTCCTCTTAGATCACTGTGTTCTATTTCGTATGTTGTATAATTTCCTGCTGATGCTGTCCTTAGTTTTCTGTTATTTTTAAAGTCTTGACTTACATGTTTAGCTCATTTATTTTCAGTTTTTTTTAACATAAACATTTAAAGTTATAAATGTTCCTGTAAGTAGTGTGTTCATTTTATCTCAGAAGTTTTGATATTTTTCCATTATTTAATCAATTTTTGGGATGCTTGGCTGGTTCAGTAGAACATGTGACTCTTGATTTCAAGGGGAGTTCCATCCCCTATGACTTGGGTGTAGAACCTACTTAAAAAAAAAGTGTGTGTGTTTGTGTGTGTGTATACTCAATTTCATTATGATTCTTTGATCCTTGAATTCTGTAAAAGCATGCTTTTAAATATTCATGCATATGATATTTCACTGGGTTTGTTTTTGTTACTGATTTCTAATTTAATTCCCTTATGGTTGGAGAAGATGATCTATATGATATTGATTCTTTGGGATTTTTGAGATTTGCTTTGTGGTTTATAAATGGTCAGTGGGTGCTGAACAGGAATATGTGAATGCACATTCATATAACAGGGATAAGGGTCTGTGTATTGCCTGAGATCGAATAAATTATTGAGCCCCTATTCTTTAAAAAAATTTTTTTTAATGTTTATTTATTTTAAAGGAGAGAGAGACAGTGTGTGAATGGGGGTGGGACTTAACCAACAGAGCCACCCAGGTGCCCTGAACCCCTGTTCTTTATGTGCTTGGTTTTGAATTCCTGAAAAAGACTTTGTATCTTTTTATAGCAATAACTAATACTTACATGGTGTTTACTATATTCCAGGCACTATTTTAAGGGCCTTACATGTATTAACTTATTGTGTCGGTCATTTTTCCCTGAGATCTGTTTCTTGTACTTCATATATTTTGAGACTGGGTACATTTGTCACTAGGTACCTAACACCTGGTGACTGGAGTCTCTTATCATTGAGTATTTACCTTATTTATCTCTAACAAGATCTTTAACTGTAAAGTGCTTTCCCCCCCTGAAATTGATGTAATTACATAGGCTTTTCCTTTAGTTAATATTTGCTTGGCATATCCATTTCATCCTCCTTTGTGGGTCCTTTTATTTGATGTGTGTCTCTTAACAGCTTATGGGTAGATTTTGGTTTTATCCAGTTTTACCCAAGAGCAGTAGTCCAGTGTGATAGTCATAGTAAGAGCTTGAAGGCCAGGTTGCTGGGGTTTGCATTGTTGCCTGGGATGTTGATATGTGACAGCCACAATTCTATACTTGGGGATGGCAGGCATTTTGGCTTCCCTTTTTTTAGATTTTAACCTCTGCCCTTGTTTTATGTTCCATATCTGACCCTTGCTGTCCCAGAGGTAAGTACCTGGTATATTTAGGTTCTGATTCTCTTTAGGATTTTGTTTTTACCCTTTCAGTATCACCTGCCATGCACTTTATGGTGTGTCTTCTTAGTTTGGACTATGTTTTTTTTATCTTTTGAAAAATGTATTGGTGTATCCCCAAAGTAGTCATAATAAGACTGTTTACTTATAGGACTATTTGAAATTAAGTATAAACTATTGGGGCGCCTGGGTGGCGCAGTCGGTTAAGCGTCTGACTTCAGCCAGGTCACGATCTCGCGGTCCGTGAGTTCGAGCCCCGCGTCAGGCTCTGGGCTGATGGCTCGGAGCCTGGAGCCTGTTTCTGATTCTGTGTCTCCCTCTCTCTCTGCCCCTCCCCCGTTCATGCTCTGTCTCTCTCTGTCCCAAAAGTAAATAAAAAAACGTTGAAAAAAAAAATTAAAAAAAAAAAAAGAAATTAAGTATAAACTATAGATGTAAAAATCTTTGAATAGTACCAGGACCATTAGAAGTGCTTGGAAGGATTTGTTTTTGTTTTGTCATTGATATTAAAATTACAGTTTGACTTTTTAATGCTCTTGGCTGCCCTGAAAGTATCCATAATCCTTCCTGCCTTTTATTTGTCACTATTAATTTTATCATCAGGTTCATTTATTTTTTATTTTATAATTCAACCTTTTCTTCATCTTTGCTTTTTTCTTATGCAGGTGATTTGGGGGAGATGTAACTTTGGAGCATCTCAATTCAGCATGTCTCAAGTAGTAACTGGATTTAATGGAATTTTAAAATCATTTTCCAGAGGAGGATATTCATAATTAAACTATATGATAGGTTAAGACGTATACAATTTTTTTTATATTTGAAGAGTATAGGATACTTCCATTCCAAGTAGTTACGGGGACTGAATTCTCTATTTCAAATGGAGAGATTAAAATCTCTGTGAAGTAAAACTTCCGGTTTCAGTGGGAATCTCTGATTTTAACTGATTTTTTTTTTTATTAAAAAGGACATTAGTGGTGGTGATGGTTGCACATCAAATGAATATACTTAATGCCATTTGCTAGAAAACAAAATTCAACTGAGTAAACTTTAAAGATCTTATTGGCTTTATTCAGTAGTTCATGAATTGGGTGGGATCCAATGTAGCAGACAGAAAGTAGCCCTGAGATGCTGTACAAAATGAAAGACTTCTGTGGGCAGAAGAGAGCAGTTACAGTAGGTGAAAAAATGAGTTGGTTACTGCAAGATCACTTTCATCAGGAGAGAGCAGTGGTCTATCAAGCAGATTACCTAACTAGTAATCTCTGATAGACTGGTTTAAGAATCCACTTTTGGGGGAGTCAAAACTATAGTTAAGTCTCAAACATGATATAGTGCTAAGCATAAGTGACTCCATTTTGTGCCTCAAATTATCTTTTTTTTTTTTTTAATGTTTGTTTATTTGAGAGAAAGAGAGAGAGAGAGAGAGAGCAGGTGTGGGAGGGACAGAGAGAGAGGGGAGCAGAGGATATGAACTGGGCTGTCAGCCCAGGTGGGGCTTGATCTTGCGAACCTGGAGATCATGACCTGAGCCGAAGTCAGGCACTTAACTGACTGAGCCACCCAGGTGCCCCTTGAATTATCTTTTTAACACGCTGAACTATACACGTAAAAATGTTTAATGTGTAAATTTTATATTATATACATTTCACCACTATTTTATTTTATTTATTTTTTAAATTTTTTTAATGTTTATTTATTTTTGAGAGAGAGAGAAACAGAGTGCAAGTGGGGGAGGGGCAGAGAGAGAGGGAGACACAGAATCTGAAACAGGCTCCAGGCTCTGAGCTGTCAGCACAGAGCCCGACGCGGGGCTCGAACCCATGAACCGTGAGATCATGACCTGAGCCGAAGTCGGGACACTTAACCGACTGACCCACCCAGGCACCCCTCACCACTATTTTAAAAAAGAGTTATTACTATGTCCGTATCTCACACTGAGGATGAAAGATGATGTCCATCAGTGTGAAAATCTCAGTCTTAAGGGACCATACAAATGGGGTGAGCAGAACCTATCGGTGTCACTCATTTCCTAATGGGAATTTTTTTTTTTTTTTTTTTTTTAAACAGGAAGGAAAAACTGATGCGATGCTCTCAATGCCGAGTTGCCAAATACTGCAGTGCCAAGTGCCAGGTAAGAATGCTCCGCTGTACGTAAATCATACCTTAAGTTCTCTGCCCTTTTTTTTTTTTTTTTTAAATAATTTTTACAAAAAATCTTCATTTATTTTTGAGAGAGAGAGAGGGTTGGGGGAGGAACACAGAGAGAGACACAGATCTGAAGCAGGCTCCAGAGTCTGAGCTGTCAGCACAGAGCCTGACCTGGGCTGGAACTCATGAACCGGGAGTTCATGACCTGAGCTGAAGTTGGATGCTCAACAGACTGAGCCACCCAGGCGCCCCTTCCGTTCTCTGCTCTTAAAATTGTGCTCTGTGATGCCTGTTGGCCTGTTTCTGTTTCTTTACAATCTTTGATTTATTTTAACTTATTTCCCTTCAATTTAAAAATTAATAGTTGTGTATGGTAAAAAATCATATATATATGATATCTCTCTATATACACTAAATACATAGTACACATACATCACACACAAAATATTCACTCCTATCTCCTTGTCCTCCTGATCTCAATCCCAGTGCCCAGAGATAATCACTGTTAAGTTTCTTGTGTGCTTCGCTGCATTTTCTCATGCAAGCACATTCATATATTTATATTCTTTGTTAAAAAAAACCAGATATGGGTGACTCTTGTATACCTTCATTCTCCTTTTTGTTTTATCATCTGTCTAGAGGAACTTTTGGTACCATCCCATTGATTCCCTTATATGAATGCACCATGGTCATAATTTCCTCAGTAAGGAATGCTTACATTATTTTCGATATTTGGTGTTGCCAGTAATGGACCAAGCATCTTTTTTGTGCACATTTCTGCTCACTTCCACAAATTAGTTGTAGGATAAATTCTTCCCAGTTGTATTGATTAGTAAAAGGATATATGATTTTGGATTTTTATTTTTATTTTTATTTTTTTTAATTTTTTTTTTTTAACGTTTATTTATTTTTGAGACAGAGAGAGACAGAGCATGAACAGGGGAGGAGCAGAGAGAGAGGGAGACACAGAATCTGAAACAGGCTCCAGGCTCTGAGCTGTCAGCACAGAGCCCGACGCGGGGCTCGAACTCACGGACCGTGAGATCGTGACCTGAGCCGAAGTCGGACGCTTAACTGACCAAGCCACCCAGGCGCCCCAGATTTTGGATTTTTAAAGATAGTGCCAAATTGCCTTCCTAGAGTTTAATTTACAGCAACTGACAGTCTATGAGAATACCGCCGTTCATGGCTTTGAAATTCTTTACAGGATGTATAATTAACATTCAACATAACCTTTTCTTCTAACCTTATGATTAATCATTTCATAAGAAATGTAATTATGCTGTAATGAATTGCATCATAATAAAAAGTCTAATAGGAGGTTTTGTGTCTGAGTCCCTTGCTCTCAACCAGAACGTCTCACACACACGTGAGTGGACACACACACACACACACACACACACCCAGAGTTCCTCTTTTCCTTTTTAAGCCATGCTTAAAGCCATGCTTATCTCAGGAATTTTTGTTCTATCATTCTGATTAGATATAGTTTTCTGTTTCCTATCGTATTCACATTTTTTCCTGGCTTTTGTTGCGTTCTATCGTCAAGGAACACAAAACAAAAAATACAAAAATAGAAGGTTAGAAGTAAAACTTCCTTAATAAAAATAGGGAATGTAAAAACCAGTTGGATTATTTTCACTTCATTTGTAAAGCAAAAATTCTGTCACAGTTAGAAAGCTACCAGATTTATGTAAGATCGTTAGCAATAATAATAACAAAAACCAAAAAAATGAAACAGGGCTGTGCTTTTTTTCTACAAGATAAATTTTAGATAGACTGTGTTGTAGTGATGTTATCTAGCTTATTCATGTGAAACTGAGCTACGTTTCAGGAAACTTTAAGTTAAGAAGACTATACTCTATATAGAACTGACGGACTACATGTTACTTGACACAAACCTTCTGATGAACTTCCTTTCTGATCTCAATGACCTAAACATTTACTTTTATTTCCCCCGTTTTTATGAATGTTTTTTTTTTTTCTCTCCAATGCTACTTCCTCCTTTTGTAGTACACTCAAAGAAAAAAATCCATTATCTGATTAGAATGAGTAGAGGGAGTTTGGTGGGTGGGTGTGTCATTTTGATTCATTATAGTGCATGTACTTTTACCACATATATTAGCTGTTTACTGTAGCATCAATAATAATGTCATCGTCAGATATACTGTCGAAAGTAATGGGAAAAGAGCTAGTGAGGTGAAAGATATCATATATAAGCCAGCTAGTGCATGTGCTTGTATGTGTGTGGGGGATGGGGTGTGTGCAGAGGTGGGTGGGAGTCAAAGATTGGCTGGAACATATGCATTTAAACTGCTCTGTTTAGCTCACCCTTCAGGTACAGAATTAAATGTTGTAATTATTGTGGATTCCTACAAAGCAGCACAAAATTAAACTGACAAACTGAACTAGGAACAGTAATGAACAGGAGGCAGACGCCCTCGGAATGGAAATTGATATGGAGGACGTGAATTTGTAGCATAAAATCTATAATGTATTTACCCTGGAGGGACATAACTTTGCTTCATTAGCTTAGCATTTGATGTGTGGGGCCATGGCGCCCACGAGTTGTCTGAGAGAAGCTATTGAGGCATTCTAAGGTCTCATGTCCCTGGTGCCCATGAGGATGCTTTCAGTGTCATTGATTTTCACATTTCATCTTTCAACCGAAAAGTGAAGTAACAAGAGTGGATGTTTCCTCCAGCTTCCTTCCCCGTTCCTACTTCCATCTTCCAGAGGTAATCTCTGTATGTTTGTTTTGTGAGTGGAGGATACACACTAAGCTGTCAGTCTGCACTTTGTCTATAGTGTACATATACACGTATGCATTGACTGCTGTGTTCAGGACTGTTTCTGATCCTGGCCAGAGTATCTTGTCATCGGGGACCTTGTATTCCTCTGTGTCTGCCGTATTATGATGTGCCATATGATGCAATAGAGGGCTTATCTGTGGGAACCAGTCTTATTTCTATACTGTCATAACCAGAACATCACAGAGGATTTTGAGGTCAAAGAGGACGAGCGGGCTAAGTTTTCTTTTAAAAAAGCATGCTCAAAATTTGTAATATTGTTAAAAAGTACACCAATTTCAAGTAAATTCACCAATTATTATTTTACCTCTGCCGGATTTAATTTGATTCATAGATGTACATTTCTAATTGAAATAATTGCTGAATAAAATAAGCAGGGATACTGTATCAGACTGCAGTTTATATACTTTTAAAAGTACTATATTAGCAGAGAGAGTCTCTATTTTATGTTAATAATTATAGACCTGTTTAACAATGTTAATCTTATTTGTGGGTTTACATTTTATGCTTAGTTACAGCATGATTTGATTCATTTTTGATGAATCTCACGTTAGTCAACATTTAACAGCGTGATTTAAAAATTTTTTTTGAATGTTTTACTTATTTTTGAGAGAGAGGGAGAGAGACAGAGTATGAGCAGGGGAGGGGCGGAGAGAGAGGGAGACACAGAATCCATGAAGCAGGCTCCAGGCTCTGAGCTGTCAGCACAGAGACCGACATAAGGCTCGAACCCATGAACCATGAGATCATGACCTGCGCCGAAGTCAGATGCTTAACTGACTGAGCCACCCAGGCACCCCTTAACAGGGTGATTTAATAAGTTGGAGTCTAGAATATTACACTCACTACTGGTAATAATGAAGAAAGCCAAGCCCTTAGTTTATTTCACAAATAGTTCTGTGCCAGGACGTGCACTGAGTGTTCTAGAGAAGTTGGCTTCATATCTAATTGTAAATAAAAAGAGAAAACTCTATAAGGTTGAAATTATTTGTTCTTATTTAAGTTTTTGACTTCTACAAATGTCTGGGGCCCTAAGCTGGTCTTTGCTCACTTTTCGTTGACTTGCTGGGTGATCCCATCCCCTTGCGCAATGTCAGTCGGCATCTGTATATTAATCTTCCTTGTAACTCCCATCTCCAGCTTCAGCCACCAGCCCCATACCTTACCTGGTACGTCTACTTTGATGGTGCACCCATATCTCAAATGCCCTATAGCTGGACCTGAGTGCACTTTCTTCGCTCAAACCTGCTTTTCTAGCCTCAGTGAGTTATTTCACCAAGCACCCAGCAGGCTGAGCGTTCAGGGTGTCACTGTCTTTGGCTCATATCCTTTCTTGGCCCCATGCCCAGTTAATCACCCTGTCCTGCTGATTTTACCACCTGAAGATCTAACTTGGCTCGCTTCTCTCTAGCTTCTCTACTACCACTTGTGTGCATGTCGCTGTCAGCTCCCTCCTAAGTTGATTGCAGCCTCTGTGCTCCTGCCAGCTCTTTTTCTGTTTTCCACCCCGGAGCCAGAGTGACTGTTTTATTTCAGAGCGTAAGCATGATCTGTCACCCACCAGCAGAAAGCCCTGGCTGCTTCCTCAGGATGAAATTCAACTTTGTGGACTTGGCTACGCTTTTACTTCTGGGCCTTTGGCTATATGAGTCCTTGGGCTTGGACCCAGACCTGCCCCCTATCTGCTGAACTCCTAGTACTTATCCTTTATGACCCAGGTTAAATGTCACTCCCTTCTTTCCTAAACTCCCGAGACCAGTTTGTGTCTCTCCTTTTTCACACAGAAATCATCTTAATTATTGGTTTAATTGCCTGTTTCTGCAGTTAGAAGGCCAGGTTCACTGTGGGGTGGGGGTGCTCCCTGCATTGTACTCTGCTGTACACGGAGTGTAAGTGGTCGAGCGAATGAATGAATACATTCATGAGTGATACTTGTTGGTTCAAATTAGATTTTAAAACATTACGTTATCTTTAATCTGTCCATAGTAATATCTCTTTACTTTTTTAGTTGTGATACAGTTGACGTATAACATTGTGTTAGTTGTAGGTGTACAATGTAATGAGGTGATCTATGTGTCTATTGTGAAGTGAACATCACAGTAAGTTTAGTTCACACCTATCATAATACATAATTATAATCTTTTTTATTGTGATGAGAACTTTTAAGATTTACCATCTTATCAAGTTTTAAATATACAATGCAGTAATTATTAGCTATAGTCATCACCCTGTATACTACATGTTTGTACATTTTGACCACTTGCACTCATTTCCGTTACCCTGCACTCCCTGCCTCTGGCAACCACCTATCTGTTCTCTGTATCTGAGTTTGGTTCTTTTTAGATTCTACATATAAGTGAGATGGGGAAATACTTCTTGAGCCATCTATGTAGGCATTATTGATTCACCTTCTGCTCTGGTAGGTGAGGGAATTTAGCTCACCTACATCAGCACCTACTTCCTCTCCCTCTTCTTACATAATTGTCTGAGAACCTTCCATTCATCCAAAGTTTATCCAGTAGATACTTATTGAGTAGCTACTAGCTAGTCATTCTGGGTGTTGGGGTGGTGGGCAATTAGCAGTGACAAGTAAACATGATCCTGGCTTTCATAAAGTTCATATTATAGAGCGAGGAGACGAGAATACCAAATACCCACAATTAGATGAGTGAATATGATTTGGGTGAGTCCGAGCTCCCCTTTGAATAGGTAATTACAGAAGGACTTCCTGTAGAGGTGGCATTTGACCTGGGGTCTAATTGACAACAAAAGTAGCCAGCCATGGAAAGATCTAGAACAGATTTTTTTTACATAAAAGGAACAGCAGATGTAAAGGAACTGAAGGAGGAACAAACTTCTCATGTTAGAGGAATAAAAAGGAGTTGGATAATGGTGGATAGACTTTGCGTCTGTCCAAACCCATAGAATGTACAACATCAAGTGTGAACTTGATGTTCACTATGGACTTTGAGTGATAATGATGTGTCACTGTAGGTTCATCAGTTGTAACAAATGTGCCATCTGGTGAGGATGTTGATAATATGTGCGGTGGTAGGAAGTGAATGGGCAGCCTCTGTACTGTCCTCTCAGTTTTGCTGTGAACCTGAAACTGCTCTAAAAAAATTAAATCTTAAAAAAATACAGAAAAGAAAAGCAGCTGGATGTGAGGCTAGTGAGTTAAGATTTGAAGGACTTGATTATGGTTTTACCTATTGATTTCCTTAGCAAATACTAGTGTCAACACCAGAGTCAGTCCATCTTCCTTCCTTCCTTCCTGCCTTCCTTCCTTCCTTCCTTCCTTCCTTCCTTCCTTCCTTCTATCTTTGTTTATTTTGAGAGAGAGAGAGAGAGAGAGAGAGAGAGAGAGAGAGAACGCGCGCATGTGAGTGTGAATGGGGGAGGGGCAGAGAGAGAGGGAGAGAGATAATCCCAAGCAGGCTCTTGTCAGCTCAGAGCCTGACACAGGGCTTGATTTCAGGAACCAAGAGATCATGACCTGAGCCAAAATCAAGAGTCAGATGCTTAACTGACTGAGCCTCTGGGGACCCCAACATCAGGACTTTCCTTCCTTCCTTCCTTCCTTCCTTCCTTCCTTCCTTCCATCTCTCCTCTTTTCTCTTTTCTCTTTTCTTTTCTTCTCTTCTCTTCTCTTTTCTTTTCTTTTCTTTTCTTTTCTTTTCTTTCTTCCTTCCTATCTATCTATCTTTGTCTTTCTCTCTTTGATGTTTATTTATTTTGAGGGGGGAGAGAGAGAGAGCGAGTGAGCGCAGGTATGAGTGGGGGAGAGGCAGAGAAAGGAAGAGAGAGACTCCCAGGCAGGTTCTGTGCTATCAGCACAGAGCCCGATGTGCTCTGTCCCACGAACTGTGAGATTATGACCTGAGCCGAAATCAAGAGTCAGATACTTAACTGACTGAGCCACCCAGGCCTCAACACCAGGACTTTTCTAGGCTCTGGTACAATAGTATTAAAAAAGACACGGAAAGCCCTTGCCCAGTGAAGCTTACATTTTCCAGGTGAGATGTATAATAAGTTAATAAAGCAATATATAATATTATCTTTATATTATAAAATAAAGAAGGTAAGAGAAAATGATAGCGATTGGGAGACTGTTTTGTGTGTGTGTATGTGTGTACACATACATATATACATATAGTGTAAACATATCTATACATCAAATAGATTTTGAGAGAGAGAGAGAGATATACCTATACAGTTTATAAGGAGATCTATTTGTCTGCCTGCCAATCTATAATCTGTCTATCCATCTGTCGATCTAAAACCTGTCAGGAGTGGCATTTGAGTCAAGTCCTGAAAGAAGTAATCAGGACATGCCAAGATTAGGAGAGAGTTTCAGGCTGGATGCACATCAAATGTAAAAGCAGGAGTGAATATGGTGTGTTCAGGGAAGGACAAGAAGACCAGAGGTTGGACCAGAGGAGGCGACACAGAGAGTTGTAGGAGATAAGACTGGAGAGATGAGAGGTTCCAGGTTATGATAAGGCCTTTATATGCTATGGTTAAAAAATACACATTTTGTTCTGTATGTGATGGGTTGCTACTGTAGGGTTCTAAGGGGGGGAAGGAGGATCAATATTAGGGTGTGACTGAGATTTTAAAGGAAACTTTCTGACTGCTGTGGGGATAGGTTATAGGGTAAAGGTAGGGAATGGAAAAACTGTCAGTAGGTTATTACAGTAGTCTGGTCACCGTATGATGGTGGCTAGGACTGTAGTAATGGCAGCAAAGAGGATCAGTCAGATTTGGGGTATCTTTTGAAGGAAGCACTGACTGAATTTGCTCATGCATGCATGCAGTCATTCATTCATTCATTCATTCAAATTGAGAACTCAGTATATGCAAGGCACTGATCTAGTCAAAAGCTTGGATGGTTTCAGGTAGAGTGGTAGCAGTGAGGTGGTAATGATTGGATTTGAGACATATTTTGGAGGTGTAGGTGAAAGTTTGCCAATAGGTTCGATGTCAGAAGTGAGGCAGAAAGAATAGTAACAGGTGACTTCTAAGTTTCCAGCCTGAGCAACTTCGCATGAATGGTGGTGCCGTTTTGTGACTTATGGAAATCTGAGGGAAGAGCTGGTTCGGAGAGAAGTCTAGCCTACAGGTTTTGAGTTTGTGCCTGTTGAACACACGTAGAGATGTTGAATAGGCAGCTGGTATGCTTGTGTGGCGCTCAGAGGAGGGGCTGAAAAAAATAGAAGGGGAATGAATATAGGATAGAGAGGGAGAGAAGAATCAAGAAAGACTCCTTGGTTTTTGGCTTTAGTAACTGGTGAGATGATGACCCCATTTATGACATGGGGAAGACTGTATAAGAGATTCAGGTGGGGAAAATCTACTTCGGCCATGTTGGTTTGGGATTAACTGTTATAATCTGTTAGGCTCAATTTCCCCTTCTTGCATTTATAACTTTAAACAATATGGGCAAGCCTTTATTTATGTTTAATCAAGTATAGTAGTGTCCCCTTATCCGTGGTTTCCCTTTCTATATTTCAGCCGCAGCTCAGAAATACTAAATGGAAACTTCCAGAGGTAAACAGGTCATCAGTTTTAAACTGCATACTGTTCTGAGTGGTGTGGTGAAGTCTCACGCTGTCCCAGCTGTTTCACTCCGTCCCACGTGGGACGTGAATCATCTCTTTGTCCAGCGGGTTCACATTGTCTACACTACCTGCCTGTTGGTCACATATAGAGGGTTTGGTGCCATCCACAGTTTCAGGCATCCACTGGAGTCTTGTAATGATCCCCCCTGGGTAAGGGGGATTTACTGTATAGATAGTATCTCTCGATTCCCTACTTTCAAAGGTGAAGATATTAGTATTCCCACTCATCCCTCTGTCTCTTATCATTCTGTGTCCAATAACTTGCCACCTATACCTTCACTTTTGTCAAGACTAATATTTATATTCTGTTCTGGGACACAAAGTTAAGTCCTATCTATTAATTGATTCTAAAAGTTCAAAATCCATAAGCACTTATAATAAGTGATTTTGAAAATACCACTGTATAGATTCATATTCAATGAAGTTTCATTCAAAGACCCACAGATTGATAATCTGACTGAAATTATATGGAAATGCAGAACACTTAAACTGAGTCCTTTATGTAAAAGGAGAGCAAAGTTGGAGGATTTAGACCACCTGACTTGGAGACGTAATCTAAAGCCACAGTTATGAAGAGAATATAGTACTAGCATTAGGATTGATGTATAGAGCAATGAATAGAGTCCAGAAATAGACGCCGTTCTGTTTTCTTTCATCTGATAGTCAGGTGCAGTCACAAGATGGAAAGCAGAAGCTCAGGAAAACAAAGTTTCTTATACTCCTAGGCCCTAGAACAGGAGGCATGGATTGCCATACAGGGCCACATGTAGAACCCTCACAGTAGTCAGAGGGAAGGTGGGAGCAGGGGGAAGCTGAGGCTGGAGCCTTTATTAGGCTTTCTGTGGGAAAGGCAAAGCAGAGCAGGCCAAACCAGTTAGGACTGCCTAGTTTATGTAATTCCTGAGGGTTTTGGATTATAGGCATGGTCTCTAGTTGCCTGGTACTTGGGTCTACTTACTCTAGGACTTTAGCAGAGAGCCAAGGTAGGGCTCTGGATTGGTTAGTTTGCATGTTATAGGCACACCCCCTGCTGAGCTCTTTGCTTTTCTAGGAATTGGCTAAGGAGTTGTGTCCATAACTTATTTAAAATGTTCACCACTTGGGGCTCCTGGGTGGCTCAGTTGGTTAAGTGTCCGATTTCGGCTCAGGTCACGATCTCGCGGTTGATTGGTTCGAGCCCCACGTTGTGCTCTGTGCTGACAGCTCGGAGCCTGGAGCCTAGAGCCTATTTCAGATTCTGTCTCCCTCTGTCTGTGTCCCCTGCTCGTGCTCTGTCTCTCAAAAGTAAAGAAATGTTAAAAAAAAAAAAAAAAAAAGTTTCTGACTCTTGACTTTGGCTCAGGTCATGATCTCGTGGTTTGTAAGTTTGAGCCCATGTGGGGCTCCGTGGTGAGCATGGAAACTGCTTGGGATTCTTTCTCTCCCTCTCTTGCTGCGCCTCTCTCCCACCCATGTGCACTCTCTCTTTCTCTCAAATAAATAAATAAACAAACAGTAAAAAAAAAAGAAAATGCAACTTAGTAAGATAGCACAGTAAAATGGGTTTGATTTGAATGGGTTTGAACTTCAGTAAGATATACAGCAAAGAATACTCAACATCATTAGTCATCAGAAAAATGAAAGTTAAAACCCCATTGGGATACCTTTACATACCCATTAGACTAAAATGCAGAATGCTGACTACACCGAGTGCAGACCGGGTTGTGGATACCTCATAGTCCGCTGGTGGGAGTGTAAATATAGAACTGCTTTGGGAAAGTTTGGTAGTTTCTAAAAATGTTAAGTGTACACTCACCACATAAACCTGCAGCTCTGCTCCTAGGTGGAACATGCACACACATGCACATGCACACATACATGCGTGCACACACACACACGCACACACACACACTGCATATACACACAACTAGCCGTAAGAAAGAACCAACTACTGCTACCTGAGGCAACATGAGTGAATCTCAGAAACGTTACATGGAGGGAATAAAGCCAGACCGAAGGACGTAGTGCTGTTCTGGAGTTGGCACAGCTCGTGTATAATGATGGCGACCAGGTCACCGCTTACTCGGGTCGGAGGGCTCGGATGGAAAGGGAGACAAAGGAACTTTGGGGGTAATGACAGTCTCTGTCTTAACTTTGGTGTTGTTACAAGGATGTGTGTATATGTCAGAACTCATCAAGCTACACTCTTGAAATTGGTACATTTTATTGTAAATTAGTGCTCCATAAATTGTTTTAAAAATACCACTTACCGCAGAGCCTTGAAGTGTGCCGAGGTATCATTTCCTCCTCTGTAATAAGGGCTCACAGCCTTTACGCCACTTGAAGAATGAGGTGGCTGCGGAGGCGGCCGTCGTAGGAGGGTGAGTGTGGGGCGGGAAGACCCAGTAGAAGTTCTGATCTCTGCATCAGAAACAGGAGCGTCAGATGCAGCTAGATTCTCGACTCTGACCCTCCTGTGCTTCCTCACAGTCATTCCAATAGCAAGGAGGTATTTTGACACTGTTTGGTATAAGACTTTTGGGTAAGTCTCTCTTTTTCGGCTACTTTCAATCCCCTTCTGTGCCTGACATTTACTCTTGCTGCCGGGTCCCAGCTGGAGTTCTCCCTGGCAGGTGGCTGCCTTCTCTGAAAAGACTCGGAAGGTAACTGCCCTTTGAGGCGGCCTCCGCTGCCCTGTTTCTGCAGCCTGTCTTACCTCCGGTTTCTGACTTGTAGAAAGGACGTTAAACTCCTCATTTGTTGATGGCTCTTCTAATCCACTTTGGGAGTTAAAAACCTGATGCTTACTTGGGCTGGGGAGACAAAATATATGTGCTCCATTGCCGTGTTCAGCTAGAACACAGTGCTGACGTTCGGATTAGTGTGGAAGTTCCTTTCACAGAAGATTGGAAGTGTGTAGAGGTGAGTGAATTATTTTGCCTTTCTAGATAAAATATGTCACGTAGGCCATTCCATCCTGATCTGACCTCTCACTAAATCAGAGGTTGGCAGACTTTTTATTTTGTAGTGGTCCAGGTGATAAATATTTTAGGCTTTGTGGGCCGTAGATTTCTTGTCATAACTATTCAACTCTGCCGTCATAGTGTGAAATGAGGGAGTATAAACTGTGAATGTGGCTGTGTTTCAGTAAAACTTTACAAAAGCAGGTGGCAGAATGGATTTGACCTGAAGTCTGCACTAGATGATGGCTGACTGACTTTGGGGCACTAATATTATTAACTGTTCCTCAGTTAATCAGGAAACTGTAATTTCCATTTTCCCGAGAAATAATACTTGTTGTTTCTTTTGTCAGCTTGATGCCCTACGACCATTCTCCTACCCTACTCCATCTTTATATTTGGCCCTATCTAATTTGATTAAGCCTAGTGGGAAGGTCTAGATTTGATATAGCACTCAGTAAGCTTTTAAGGTGATAAGTCTAACGTCTATCACTAGGTCTCTCTTGTGCTGTAAGGAGATTTTATGCAAGATTTTAATCAATACCTGTCAGTCAGCTGTAGCTTGTTAGACACCTGGCTTAGCTTTCTGGTTTTCCTTTTCCAGAATCCAGCTTTGATCTTCATGTATCTATCAACCTGCAGTTCAATACTAGACTACTTTTGAGGCATGAAGATAGAGATATTGTTTATTTGCTATTAAATGGTCTGTAAGTGATTGGAAAACTGTTGGGTCTCTTTTCCTTCCTGCAAGTTGCAGGGCAACTCAAGTATTCTCTAAGTTTTGCTTATAGGAAATCTCTGTAAATATTGATTGTGAGTGGAATGAATCATGAAAATGTGGTAAAAAAATTGTAACAATCTTCCACGCCAGAAGGTGTTCAATTATTGATGACAAACACGTTTGTTGAATAAATGGCTGAAAAGAATTCTCTTTTTGTACATTTTAAGCCAATTTCTTCATCCTTTAATGATCTAAAATTTGAGGAAAATACTCTCTAAATGATCTAAAATTTGAGGAAAATTTTCAGCTCTATGTAAGCCTTATGTGGACAGGCTTCAGACCTATTTTGACATAATTCATAATTCAGATTATATGTTCCTGTGATTTTACAGAATCATAGATTTTTATAATTGAGAGGCTGCCTTAGACATTATTGAATCCAGTCCTCTTACAAAATGAATGTCTGGGGAGCCCCGGTCATGAATTAGATGTGTTTTACTGAAACCAGTCTCGATATGCATTGTAATACTCTATCCCACACAATAATAAACTGCCCTAAGATGAGTATTTACTGTAATCAAAACCCAGTGTTTAACAGTATTTTTTTAAAGTTTATTTTTTATTTATTTTTGAGAGAAAGCTGGCGAGTGTGAGTGGGGGAAGGGAGAGGGGCAGAGAGAGAGGGAGAGAGAAGATCCCAAGCAAGCTCTGTGCCATTAGCACGGATGTGGGGCTTGAACCCATGAACCATGAGATCATGACCTGAACCAAAAACGGAAGTCAGACGCTTAGCTGACGGAGCCACCCATTTGTCCCCAATGTTTAGTGGCATTTAAATGGGTTGTTGAGCTGTAGTGATCATATCCAAGGAGGGGAGGGGAATGTCATAGTAGTGCAAAGGCTATTTTGTGTAAGAAAGTTGAAATAAACTGATTTTCTCTTTCCGTTTTAACATCTCATCAATTCTCTTCTTTAGTAATCAGGACCATGTGAGACTGGCCAGAGAAAGAGTTGTTAGGATTTACTGTCCTTTCTTCCTTTTAGATGGCATTAATTTCAAATGATCAATGATAAGTATATAGTAAGTTATATCTTCTCTAAATGGTACTGGCTTTAGAAGAAATCATCAGATGTCTGTCATCTGGTAAATGCAAGATGTACCTAATTGGTAGTACACTTACTTTAAAAAAATGGATGTGAATGAAGATAAACTGATAAAACAGTTTACTGAGTAAGTCTTTGCATTACAAATGGTTTCATTGAAGCGTGTTTTTTTTTTTTAGCATTTAAAAATTAATACATTTAAGCTATTCTTTGAGTTACAAGCAGATTTTCAAAAATATTTAAAAGAGTTTATTGAACACTAATTTTGCTCTCTCTTTCATATAAAAATGCTTCTCCCTGAATCACAGTTACCAGACATAAGAAAGATAATGATATTCGCTATTGTTTGTAAATATAGTAACATGATATTTGTAGAAAATTCAAACAATATTGGGACAGCATAAGGAAAAAGGCAAAAATAGCTTTTTCTTTTAGGAAAAGCTGAAAAATTATTACGATTCAGTTTAAAAAAAAATGTTCATTTATTTTGAGAGAGAGACAAAGAGAGAGTGTGTGTGCATGAGCAGGGGAGGGGGCAGACAGAGTCCCGAGAAGGCTCCATGCTTTCAGCTCTGTCAGCGCAGAGCCTGATGCTGGTCGATACCCTTAACTGTGAGATCATGACCTGAGCCGAAATCAAGAGTCTGACGCTTAACCGACTGAGCCACCCAGGCGCCCCCGCCAGTTTTTCAGTTTTTTAAATAAATGTATGATGAGCATTCTTACACTTATTTCTGTACACCAATTAGATTTGTTAGGATTAAGTGTATTGTAAATATTATTCGTATACCAACAATATGCATATTAAGATTTTTGGTGTTCATTACCATACACCTATGAGAAAGATTAGAGAACCTTACAGTTCTACTGATAAGGCTGGAGCGATCTAGACCGTAGACCCTAGACTCTTCCAAATGCTGTTAGTTTCATTCATAGTTGCTACACTAATGGACCACCTGTATTACCTTCTTTCTGTTAGCATGCCTTTGATCCCTGGTGTGGTTTGTCTTTTTTGTTTATTTTTTCTTTCCTTTTTAGGCATGAATTTCCTATTCATGTCCTAGGCCGGCTTGCCTGTCTTTCTTTCTTTCTTTCTTTCTTTCTTTCTTTCTTTCTTTCTTTCTTCCTTCCTTCCTTCCTTCCTTCCTTCCTTCCTTCCTTCCTTCTTCCTTCCTTCCTTCCTTCCTTAATTGAAATATTCATCCTTTCTTTAGTTATTTTGTTAGGACCTCCTTTTATTTTAGAGACATTTAACACTGTCTTTCTTATACATTGTAGACTTTGTTTTCTTGGTTTGGCCTTTATCTTTCAACCTTGCTTGTGGTATTAGGTTTGTTCTTTCTGATGTACAAAAGTTACTTATTTTTAATGTAGTTTAATATGTACTTCTTTTCCTTTTTGGGTTTTATGTCCTGCTTAGAAACACTTTCCCTACGTCAGTATTATAAAATGTTCATTCTTATAAGACTGTATAATAGTTTAATAAGTATAGAAAAGTACTTTTTTGTTTCTTCTATTAGTATATACAGTAGCCTTTTTAATTTAGTCTAGATCGGTGGTTTTTTCAAACTTAGCTACATATGGAATCACCCTCAGTGAATAAAAAGAATTCAGACACCTGATCCTGTCTCGTTACTACTGTCAGAATCCCTGAGGTTGTCCCAGGCTGTGTGTTTAAATAAATATTTTTATGTCTGTGTGTGCTGTGTAGCATTGTTCTAGTTCTACAGTTTTGAGCTCTCATAGACCTAACTCTAGCTTTTTATAATACTTTTGGTCTTCTGTAGTATCTTGAAATGAAATTCTGTAGTAAATACAATCTACCTAGTTACATATTTTTAAAATTCAATATCAATGTAATTCCATAACTTGAATGTAAAGGAGAAGGAAAATGATGATAACTTACAATAAACTAATATATTATATATTATATAATGCGTGCTCTCTCTCTGTATACACACACACACACACACACACATACACACATACACACATACATGCTCAGGCATGACTGGACTGGAAGACATAATTAAGAAGTCATATACTTGCATCTGTACAGTCACCTTGGAAAGGGAAGTACAAAATTCAGGATCAGAAAGCGTGTGTTATTGCTAACTCCAAATACCACCGGTGGTGTTGCCTTCAGTGATATGCTTTTATAAAATATTAAATAGCTTTCACTAAAGTTCCTAAAATGCAATCTTTCCTTGATTTACCTAGAAAATTCAGTGCTATCAAGGCTGTGTAAAAACAAGCTCTTCGTTTTTTTTATGTGAAACAAGGCTTAGTTCCAGGCTTGGATGATTACAAACAAGTTTTTCCCCTCTGTAGAATGTTTTATTGGACTTTTAATCTTTTTTTTTTGTACATTTATTTATTTTTGAGAAACAGAGTGAGACAAAGCATGAATGGGGGAAGGGCAGAGAGAGAAGGAGACACAATCTGAAGCAGGCTCCAGGCTCTGAGCAAGCGGTCAGCACGGAGCCTGATGCGGGGCTCGAACCCACGAACTGTGAGATCATGACCTGAGCCGAAGTCAGACACTCAACTGACAGAGCCACCCAGGCACCCCTGTTGGACTTTTAAAATTCATCTTGGATTTGGAACGATTCTTCATCGTGTGGAATTATCCTATACAGGGTGCCCGACGCCTCCGGTTCCTGGCCACTAAGTGCCCATGGTTTTCTCCCCAAGCATCCTAACAAATAAAATCACCTCCATAAATTTCCCAAACAACCCTCAACATTAGGGTTACCCCCATTTGGGGCTACTGGTTTGTTCGTTTGCTTGTTTATTTATTTATTTGAAAGAGAGGGAGAGAGAGAGGGAGGGAGAGAGAGAGAGAGAACGCATGTGCAGGGTAGGGGCGGGAGGGGGAGGAGAGAGAATCTTAAGCAGGCTCCTTGCTCAGTATGGAGCCAAATGCAGAACTTGATCCTAGGAACCTGGGATCATGACCTGAGCTGAAATCAAGAGTTGGACTCTCAAATGACTGAGCCCCCCCAGGCACCCTGGGAGCTACTGGTTTAGTTTATGTTCTGTATCAATATAAATACTACCAAACATGAAAATGTAGAGATTCTGAAGTTGTTTTTTGAGTCATTCATTTACCAATACATGGAATTGAGTCATAGATGTCTTCATTTCCTTTTTTTTCATCTCAGACTCTTTTTTTCCCATTGTTTTTGTGTCTTAATGCAATATTTAAATTTCCTTTGTCTTTCATGCTAATTTGTGCCTATTGTACATTATTGTTAGTTTTCAACTATGAGAACAGAAAACATTACAGCCAGTATTGTGAACAAAATCTTAATTACATCCTGCATTTCAGTAATGGAAAAAAGTAGGAAAAAGTAAATCAAGAAGGTTGTCTTTGAGAAAATTGGCAGATAGATTATGAGCTGTTGAGGTCTAGATCAAGGTTATAGTTTGTAGAATGAAGATAATGCCTAATGTTTTTGTAAGATTGTAGAGTTTTGCTTCAAAGTCAAATGCAGTTCCTTACAAGATTGCTTTCTTAGCCTTTTCTGTGGTCTGCCTCTGATAGTGAGCCTCATAGTAAGATATGATGGTGAAGCTGAACAATAAATCCTAATAATTAACATTTTAGAAACATGGTTTTAATATCATGGTAAGATAGGAAGTAGACTGTAAAGTTGACACTGTGCTTTAGACCAGTTTTAAGTGGTATGATTGCTTTCTGTGTTTATTATATAGATTTGATTTGGCTTTTAGATGAAAAGAATGAATATCTTTTTGCTGAAGAAATGGGGAGATACATATGTTCTCTGGTGTTTTCACCTGCAGCAATTTAGGAATAGCCTTAAGAAACATACTGTTTAGTTTCTAATTACTGTTAAGAAATAAGAACTCAATATTAATTATGCTAAAGACCTAAAGTTGTTTTGAGAAGAATTCTCCAAAATTTGGATGTTTATTTCTAAATAATGTCCCCTAACAGATCAACTGGTTTGTTACCTAGGGGTACGTTTTGTAGCTACTTAACCCTGGTTGAGCTGTCAGGAGACTGAGCTGCTCCAAACGTAAGGGGGTTATGGATGATCTCTTATACTAGCAAGTATTGATTAAAATATGTTCTTAAGATCTTTTGGTCCAAATGGTCTCAGCTTTATTTTGGTAGGTGCAGTCCTTTGTCATCTGGACACTTGCTCGGGTTTTGAACAGGGCCAGAGTGCTTTCTCAGAGACCCATTGGCACTTGTGGTTCATTCCTGCCCGCATGGCCAATGAAGGCATCTGTCAGGCTTCTCAGCTTTTAATACTGAATGAAAAGTCTTCCACCAAAGTCACGGTTCTCCCTTCAATCAGAAGTAAAAAATATCAGCACTCTAGTTTCCTGTCAGTGTGAATGATTATGAATTCAAAGATCACATGAAGGAAAGTATGTAATAGCTAATATATCACTAATTTAGTTTATCTGAGCCCATATATACCAACCTACCTTCCCAAAGGATAGCAGTAACAATCGTGAGAAACTTGTGTTAGCTAATTTATACGTTTCTTTAATGCAGAGCTTTTTAGCAAACTGAACTTCTCACAAACTAAATTACTTCAGATCTCTAAGTGGGGTATACATTATGTAGCATTTTTCAAACTTATTGGACAATGGAAGTATATGTTTTTTAAAAATATTTTATTTACTTTTGCAAGACAGAGACAGAACGTGAGCAAGGGAGGGACAGAGAGAGAAGGAGACACAGAATCTGAAGCAGGCTCCAGGCTCTGAGCTGTCAGCACAGAGTCTGACACGGGGCTGGAACCCATAAACCATGAGATCATGACCTGAGCCACAGTCGGACACTTAATCAGCAGAGCCACCCAGGCGCCCCCGGAACCATGTTTTTTTTAAGTGATCTTACACATGTTGGTAAATTGCTAATTGCTAGTCTAAGACTAGCCCCTTAAACAAATAGAAACATTTTCTTTCCCTGAGTTATAGTTTAATAGTACGCCTTTTAGTGAGTAGGGACATTAGAAGTAGCTATATGAAGGCCATTAGAACTATAAACTGTTTTTGAAGACATTGTCCAGTACATTAATTAGCATTCTTGGGATAAATTCCTTCTGTGATTTGATAGTTGGTAAGGCTGTGTGTTTTTCTTTCCTGTCAGATGAGAGTTATATAAGCCATTATGCTTTTTTTTGCCTAGCCCAGATCAATTTAGTGCATGAACATGGGACTTACTTAGCTCTCCTGTTTGGCATACTAAGAATTTTTACTCCCCTTTTATGTTTACATAGCTTGGTAGTCAGATCCCAGCCTTACTTTATTAATCTTTAATAGAAGATAATATCTACCGTTTGGATTTTTGTGACTATCACGTGAACTACCGTTTTTTAATTGCCCACCCATGTGTCTGACATACTGTAGGATGCTCAATAAATGCTAGAGGACTATTTTTTTTATAGATTTAACATTTTCTGTTTCTAATTTTATAAACTTATTTCATATACATCCTTACTTCGAAGCAACTCAGTCTTATTTAGAAATGAGTGAAGTATAAATACTAAAAAAAAAAGATTGCAAACATCACATTAAAAGCATTGCCATGGTGGATATAAAGAAATGAAGTGAGGCAACCATGGGTAGAGTTGGTAAAAGAGGTGAGACACCCCTTGTAAACAATGTCTTCAAGATTAGAATTATGAGGAAATAGCACACGGGCCACAGTTTCATACAGCAACTCAGCAGGGACAGTGATTCTGAACAAAATGCTGGCTTCAACTTGAATCAAAGTCCGTTTTCAAAATAGCTGCTGCACTTTTGAAATTTTTGGTTGCACTGCATGTTTGTGCTGTGGATGGAAAAGGGAGTTCCTCCTGGAGGAATGTTAATAGGGCCAGAAGTTGGGAGGCACGTTTATAGTTTGTGAAGCAAGAATGCCTGTGAGCATCAGGCATTTCAGTGATGGAACTTCAGCCCTGTTGGAATAGAACATATTAGACGTTTGGTCGAACTGTCTCCCGCTCACAGGGGGATACTCTAACATTTCTGACCCTAAGACTCAGGGAGAGTCCATAATCTACAGTGTTGCAGGATTGGTGACTGGCTCACTTTTCAGTCTTTTCAGCCACGCCAGCACATGGCTAGGATCATCAGTTAAGCGACCATGAAATTTATCATCCAGACCACACTTTTCAGAATGAAAAGAGGCACTATTAATTGTTAATGATTAAGCCAGGACCACAAAATAAATAAAACACAACGGTCCTGGGCAAGTGACATTTAGTCATTTTAGCTAATAACCCTTTTCTGTGTTGTCTTTAAATACGGAGGGTTTCATATTTATTGTATGTTAGCTCTCCTGATATTTTTGTACTCACTGTAGCAGCACAGAAACTCAGAAAGCTGTCTGCCCTCTTTTAATTTTCCTGAACCATGTGTTTATTTTCTAATTTGGTGAGATATTTTCTTTTTGTGTTCAAAATTACCATCTATTATTGAACTCTATTTAATCAGCTAAAAGACTATCTTATACATTATTAAGTAAGCCATAATGATTCTTTCTTTGGACTCCACCAGCCAGGTAATAACCATGGGGCATATTAAAGGACAGAGTGGGAGCATAAGCCTTGGTGTCCAGCCTGGTAATTGCATGCTTGGCAAAGACTGGATCCTGCATGATTAACAGTATTAGAATATTGCTTTCATTTTCTATTACGCAGTTCTATTTAGGCTGTTGAAATTAAATTAGTGTTGATGACTCTCAATGTTCAAAGCCATTGTAAATGAAAGTTACATTTCTCTGTCACATGTTCCCTCCCCACTCTTGTCTTAACAGAAAAAAGCTTGGCAAGACCACAAGCGGGAATGCAAATGTCTTAAAAGCTGCAAACCCAGGTATCCCCCGGATTCCGTTCGACTTCTTGGCAGAGTTGTTTTCAAACTTGTGAGTATAAAATTCGTGAAATATGCTGGGGGTTTAATTTAGCCAAAGCTCTTGAAGTTGCAGGTACTATTCATATTTAAGGCTGTCTTTAAACGCATATGAAGGGAGAAGGTAGATTACTCCAGGGAGTATTTTAAGACAGAAACTTGCTGTTTTGCTGTTAGTCAGCCTCAGTGGTGGTGAGGCAGCACCACCTTTGAGGGCCCTCTGTGTGTGTGACCTCCCGGGAATAGAAACACAAGGTCCTGTATCTAAGGCGTGAGATGCCAGTGATGTCTGTTATGTTCCCTTCATTACTTTTCGACTGTGAACTAATGCACTAACTTTTTGGTTGCTTCTTCAAGTGAGGCTTTAATTAGATGATAATTAATCTTACATGAAAGTGTGATTATCTTTTTTTTTTTTTAATAGCCAGGTTTCACTGAAATTGTTTCTTCAGCCCTTTCCCCTACTTTACCAAAACACTCACTAGATTCTTTGAAATAAACCTCTGGCAATACCCTCCAGACCTTTTTTTGGCCAGAATTTCACATGAATATCTCTTTCTCAAATTATTTCAGTCTCCAGCTTTGTTCTGTCCTGTTGGTTATTGACTTTTATTGGGGGGGGGGCTATAAAATTTAATAGAGAGTTTTAAGAATGTAAAAGTATGATTACACACTTAAAACTAACAAGATGTTATGTGCCAGTAACATCTCAATTTCCAAAAAATGAATGTGGAATATGAAATGGGCATTGTCTTTGAACTGAGTATATGACATCTATCGTATAATTAACCACTATTTGCAAATGTATATATTGTGTTGAACTAAAAAATACAAATTTATTTCAAAGCGATAATAAATTCATATCAACTTTGTTATTATGCATTTCTTTAATCTCTGTGATCATTATAATATTTGAGTCTGAAATTTTTTTTTACTTTATTAATATTGAAAAGATAGAGAACCAGGACCCACTGCATCAGAATCTAATAGAAAGCAATTATAGTAATAGCTACCTTCTGTTGAACACATCCTATTTCCAGGCCCTGTCCTAATTGCTTTACACGATAGACCTCATTTTTCCCCATAACAACCCAGAGAATCAGGTGCTATGATTACTATGTTTTAGATTAGGAAAGGTGAGATAGCTTGTTCAAAGTTTTACGGTTTGTAATAAATTATTATTTTATTCATCCATCTCTGCTTTTCTATAGTCATTAGTAGCAGAATCCTTACAGTGATATAAATCTGTGGGTAGAGCTGGGGAAAAAGAAATAAAAGTATGAAATTTGTTGTAAAAGAGTTTTCCATTTGGAAATTAAACTAGTAGATTAAGTCACAACTTAGATTTTATTTTACAATTGTTACTGATTAAATAATTCAACTCTAAGAAAGTGATGAAGAGAAGGAATATATAGAAAGTTGTCTTTTTAAACGGACTTTTATTAAAATATCTAAAGATAATCAAATATATTCATTTATATATTAGAGCACTTGAAATTGTTTTTGGTGTTTGCCCCCTTTGCTTCATAGATGGAAGAAACACCCTCTGAATCGGAGAAACTTTATTCATTTTATGATCTGGAGTCAAGTAAGTGGTTGTCTATATCACCATCAAAAGAATCCTATCATTTATTTGCTGACCCTGTGTGTTGCTTTCTTTTTAACATTGCTTTTCTTTCTCTTTATTATGTGAGGCAAATCTAATAACACTTTTCATATTTTTATCTACGACTGACTATTTATTTATTTATTCCAGGGTAGTTTTGGCGATTTAGGAGTTTGTAAAGAACCATAACCCACTCTTAGTTTCTTTTTGATGTCCAGGAAGAGTGATGTGAACAAGGGGGTTCCAGGGAATTTTTGGATCCACTGGTCCTTTAGATAATAAGGAAAGTAGAAGGTATGGCTGACTTGGGCTGTCTGACAGCATTGAGTGTTGTTTTTCTTTTGAACTGCCACAGTGGTGGCCGTGCTGTTTGGGAACACTGAACGGCCTTCCAAATCAGAGTGTTCAGTAAATGTAGGGTTTATTTTTCCTTCTTATTGGCACAGACCCTCTTCAGTGAGGTTGTAAATGACTTCACCCCAAAGTAGCTAGACCTTGTAGGGTAAATTTTGCCACACAGTTTAGTATTTCTGGGTGGAGACCAGTAAGAAGATGATCTTGTATAGATTTATGGTTATGGGATCCTAAGTGCCAGTGATAATAAATTATTATTCAAGAAATCATGGGGTTAATTATTCCGTTGAACAAGTAATTTAAAGAGAATATGTAGACCTGACACGAGCAGGAGAATTATGCTATAGTTCAACTTGATGTATGTTTTCAAGTTTTAATAGAAAAGTAATTAGTCATTTTTTCGTGTTATATTATGACTAGGTAATTAACATCTCTTGCAGTGAGTTTTACTGTTAACATTAGCCCTGCTCAGTAGTGGTTTCACACGTGCTGCCTTAAGTACAGTGTTCTCAAATGTTATTAATTGTACACTCCTTAGTCTTAACACGTTTTTGTGGTACAGATTAAACTGAGTTTTCAAAGGGGTGATATTTGGATAACTACTCTTTGGAACCTTCTCCTTCTATTTGGGTTTTAGCAGCACCACATCTTTTTTTTTTTTTTTTAATTAATTAATTAATTAATTATTTTTTAAATTTATATCCAAGTTAGTTAGCATATAGTGCAATTATGATTTCGGGAGTAGATTCCAGTGATTCATCCTCTTACGTATAACACCCAGTGCTCATCCCAACAAGTGCCCTGCTTAATGTCCCTCATCCATTTAGCCCAACACCCACCCATAACCCCTCCAGAGCAACCGTCAGTTTGTTCTCTGTATTTAAGAGTCTCTTCTGTTTTGTCCCCCTCCTTGTTTTTATATTATTATTGCTTCCCTTCCCTTATGTTCATCTGTTTTGTATCTTAAATTCCACATGTGAGTAACGTCATATGGTATTTGTCTTTTTCTGACTGACTTATTTTACTTAGCATGATACATTCTAGTTCCATCCACGTTGTTGCAGATGGCAAGATTTCCTTCTTTTTGAATGCCAAGCAATACTCCATTGTGTGTATATGTATATGTATATATACACACACACACACACACACACACACACACACACACACACACACACATATATATTATACACACACACCACATCTTCTTTATCCAGTCATCTGTTGATGGGCATTCGGGCTCTTTCCAGACTTTGGCTCTTGTGGACAGTGCTGTAAACAGCACCACATCTTGTTCATTCAGTGTGGAAATAACTTGAAGTTGGGGTTTCTTGGGTTGGTCCCTGTTTCCTTCTCAATGTGCTATGTGACACATTTCACCAAATGAACTTTAGCTGAACTTTTTACTTCTCATTTTTTTTTCCTGCCTTTGAGATACACTGTTTATCAGTTAGTTATGCTCTGGGTTGTACATTGTTTCATGGGAAAATCTGCTTAAATTCACTGACTTTAAGCATTTATGATGGGTTGAACACATGCACAGGATAATGTGGAGAATCTGTAACGCACATCTTTACCGATTCTGGTTGTGGTGGTTTTCATCTGTATGTGTATTTATTTTGTTTTGATAGGCATTTGATCCTATATTGTCGATGAAGTTTGGCAGAATTTAATTGATAATATATGTATCATAATTTGTAGTTGTCAACAAATAAAAAGAAACATATTTGCTCTCTGTCAGAATGAAATCTAGAGCAGGAAATATCTGGTTTAATAGCTAACATTGAACACCTGAAAGTTATCCATTAAAAATTCACTGTGTGATTGTGCTATTTATTTTCCCTTTAAAAAAGATATTAACAAACTGACCGAAGATAAGAAAGAGGGCCTCAGGCAACTTGTAATGACATTTCAACATTTCATGAGAGAAGAAATACAGGATGCTTCTCAGCTGCCACCTTCCTTTGACATTTTTGAAGCTTTTGCAAAAGTAAGTGTTAAGTGTTTGAAATCTTTGTTAATGCCATAAATCAACCCTTTACTTTTTCTTTTGTTGATCCTTGAAAATCCAGGATTTTCAAGCCTTAAATCACTCTCCCACCTTAATAAGTGGAGAATGAGAGAATGTATTGCTTCTGTTGAAAAGGGTATTACCTTTTCTGTCTCATCAGTACACTTATTAACGGCCGAGTACGTTCATTGTCTGCACTCTTGAAAGGGTTGCTTTCTTTTCTAAAAGAAAGCAGTATATTATTCCATTGTTTCTTACTAATGGATTCAAGTTTGCCAATTACATTCATTTGCTTTTGTGGTTGTTTCTGTGATAGATCTTGGTCTTTAAAGTGAAAAATTTATTGGAATCCATTTCTTGATTAAGTGAATTCTAAATAATATGAAAATATAACCATTTCTGATTTAAAAATAATTGTCTAAAAATCTGTTTAAGTGTTTTATGTCACTGAAATCCTAGACTAGGGATAGAAAATAGGTTTAATTCAATATTTTATCTGCGGTCTCTTGGTAGACACTATCTGACATGCTTTGTTTAGAATGATTCTGAGGGTTTGTTTGGGCTCAAGGAGAAAGAATGCGCTGACTGATCCTTGCTGTCTGTCCTCAGATCAGGACAAAGGACCAGATACATCCCCACTAATGCTGTGTGTTTGCTCTCCTTGCCTTCTCATAGTGTGTTTTTGGGTTTGCTTAAATATCGATCACATTTTAATAAGTAAAATTTTACATTCGAGGGTGATTTTGCCACTGATGTTACAATTTGTAAGTGCACATCTACTAACGTACTTATCCCATGAATATTTTTAAGGTGTGTTTTACAATCTGTCTATTTTCTAAGATTTTAAATGTGATTAATGTGATTGCTAGAGATTTATTCTTGTTTTCCCCAAATATATTTGTATTCTTTAGGGTATGTTTTTATGATTTTTCTGGTAATATCATCTTAGCATTAAATTTTCATTTGTCTTCAATTTAAAACTGATTTTAAAATATAATGGTTACTTATAACACATGTGAGAAGTTTCTCATGTGTTTTTATTTCACATCCCTCTGAAAATTATAACCTTTAGGAGTACCGTGTGTACAATGCACACAGGTGCTTAAACACTATACAAAGTAACACCTCCTGAGAGATAAAAAAGTGCCTTATGATGACTATAACTTCATTCTTAGTGTAAAGTCTGTGGCTTTTCTGTGACAGTTTTTTTCTGTTATTAGAAAATGTTCAAGTGCTAGTTACTGGTGTTATTAGTCTTTATGAAAAACACTGAAAAGTCCTTTCTATTGCTCAGTGTAAAATGTGAATTACTATCTTATTTCTCTAATTTCTTTTAAAAATTTTAGTTTCATGTATCTTACAGTGAAACTCTTTCCATGTCGTGTAGGGGGAAAGTTACGTCTCTGTGGATAAGCAGACAAAGTTTTAATAATATTCTCTCCTCCCCACGTGGTTGTATCTGACATTGCCACAAAAGTAGAACATGTGTTCACCTTTGAGCTTTTGAGGGGAACTGGACTCAGATCTGTGATTTCTGCCTTAAAATGTGGGTTAAAGCAGCATTAACCTAAGACCCCCTGTACCTCCTTTTAAAAGTTTTGTTGAGTTACTTTTCTGCTTACAAATATGTCCTTGAAAGGGGTCACTTTCCTCCTCCTCCTCATTTTCTCCCTACTTTCTTCTTTGTCATTGTTTTTATAGAGTAGTTTTATGTTAAGCTGATTGCGTCCTGCACACCTCAGGATGAGCTGCTGAGCTCCTACCACTGCTAATGTGTGATGGTGCAGATCACAAGTGCGTTGGAAGTGGATGGAGAACATTGGGCAGACAATTTTATCCCTGAAACTGCCCCTCCCTGTGTCCCTGGCATAGAATTAACCGAGGCAAGTGGGCCCCACAGGGCGTACTGCCCACCGCTGCTGCTTTCATACATATAGGCTGTCAAGAGCGGGTCCGCGCTGCCCTGCCTTCCTCAGCCTTTTGGATTCATGCTTTGAAGAAGGCTGGCGTCACCTGGCCTCAATAAACGAAGTCCTGTTTTATGTTTTACCTTTGGTCCCCTTCATTAACATTCATTCTGGTTTGTGCAGGCGTTGGCCATGCTGAGCTTATGTGTCAGCTCATCTCAACTCTGAGAGCTTTTCTAAATTTGTTTATATCTTCATTTTTTGGACTTTTTGATTATGGACTTTTCCAAACGTGCATGAAAATAGAGACTGGTATAATGAACCCTCCTGTTTCCATCACCTGGTTTCAGTAATTTTCTTTTCTTTTCTTTTCTTTTTTTTTTTTTTTTTTGTTTCAGTAATTTTCACACTTGTTTTATATCTGATATTTTAATACTTAGATTTCAGACAAATGTTCTTTTTTCATTTATATTTCCAAATACTCCTTACAATTAGTCTTTTGTTATGAAGCCTCTCGGCTACTTGAGAAGTTAGTAAATTCAGTTATTAAATTAAGCAGACCCTTTTTTTCAGGCCTAGTATGTACAAAGCATTCTTGATACAAGTTATAGAAATATGTTGTTATAAGTCTGAAAATTATTTACTATGGCAAAAAAACCTTACCAAGCCAAAAGTCTTACTTGGGGATATGCGTATTAAACTTGCACTTGCCAGAAAATGAAAGGACTCAGTGGAGGATGAAAGGGTTCTTAATCCTGAGAGCATGTTTCATTCCCTGCTAGCCTTTTTTTCTTTTTCCTTTCCTCCTCCCCCTCCCCCTCCCCCTCCTCCTCCTCCTTTTTTAGTTAACATAGTGTAATATTAGTTTCAGGTATACAATATAGTGGTTCAACACTTCCATATGTCACTCTGTGCTCATCATGACAAGTGCAGTCCTTAATCCCCATCACCTGTTTCCCTCATCCCCCCACCACCTCCCTTCTGGTGACCATTGTGTGTTCTCTGTAGTTAAGAGTCTGTTTCTTGGTTTCTCTCTCTCTCTCTCTCTCTCTCTGTCTTTTTTCCCTTTGCTCATTTATTTTTTTAAATTCCATGTATGAGTGAAATCATGGTATTTGTCTTTCTCTGACTCATTTCACTTCGCATAAATATTCTCTAGCTCCACCCATGTCATTGCAGATGGCAAGATTTCATTCTTTATGACTAATAATCCATTATATATATATATATATATGTATATGTATATACATATATATATATATGTACATATATATATATATATGTATATGTATATATATATATATGTACACACACACACACACACACACACATGCATGCATGCCAGATCTTCTTTATTCATCAATTGATGGCCACTTGGGCTGTTTCCATAATTTGGCTGTTGTAGATAATGCTGCTATAAACAGGCTGGTGGCTTTTTCTAATAGAAGACCATGAGTAATTCCTTAAAAGTTGGCAGTTTATGTTTTGAACACTCTGGGATTTTCTGTTGAAAATAGTGTATGTATCTCCTGTTGAACTAGATTCTTAGCACGGAATGTGCTTCTGCTACTTAAGACTTGGTTTTACTTAGAACCTTCCATACCCTCCCTCCCCAACCCCTTCTTCCAAAGACATTATTGGATAGTCATTTTTGGTGGATCTTGTTTCCAAGTAGGCCTCTTTTTCCTCCACTTAGCACCAATATTAGTCTCCTGCTCCCCACTCCCACATAAACAAACAGACTTGTGGATAGCAATTACCAGTTGGGGTTTAGATTGTAGGAGTTTGCTTTATAAATATATCCTATCCACTTATTAATTTATTGCCTGGCTATAGAAAAGTAAATAGCATGAGGCATATGAAGGAGAAATTTTTCTAAGGGAGGGTATCCACTTCACATAGAAAGTGAAATTGATGGCATGGATTTCAGAAGAGAGGGTGGTATAGGGAAACAGTCATAGACAAATGGTCTGGAAATGCTGGTGGGGAGTGAAGGGTGCTGGCTCCTCTGACCCCCTGAACTGAGAAAAACACATTGAAGATTTGAAAGAGAAGATTTGAAAAGATGGTTGTTCTCTGTGGAATATATGTTTCTGTTATATTTGGTGATACAATAAGAGTTTGAATAAAAGCTTCATGTTTAAAATGTTTGTTTTGCATTAGTTGGTAATAGAAAATTAGTGAAGGTAATAGCACCTCCAGACTTTCCACAGAAGGGGCTTCAGAGCGGTGATGTGGTTGGATGGAGGGTCTGGGGGAATTGGCCAGGAGCTCTATTTGCACAATAGTTTGCTTGGTCTTTTAAAAATTAGATTGTATGTAGGGTGTTTGGGCAGCTTAGTCGGTTAAGTGTTTGACTTCAGCTCAGGCCATCATCTCATGGTTCATGAGTTCAAGCTCTGCATTGGGCTCTGCACTGAGAGTGTGGAGCCTGCTTGGAATTCTCTCTCTCGGCCCCCCTACCCCAGCAAAAAAACCCTAGAAACTTAAATTAGATTGTATGTTACTGGGGGTGGGGGTGGTTGAAGGGCCTGACTGAATGGAAATGAAGGTGTCAAGTGTGAGGAAAGCGATGGGAACTGCTGAGAGTAATTGCGGTGGCCAAAGTGTGGGCTGCATTGGAGATACTTACAAATGAGCACACAGGAGAGGTGTGGTTATTTGTATGTTCATGAGAGGTGGAGGCTAGATTCACTCTGCCGACTCTTTGTCAGATTGTTGAGAGAAGATTTGTGTGTCTGTCTCCGCAGGCCCCTTCTCCTTCCCAGCCCACAATTTTTTTCTTCCCCTTCTACCTTCAAATAAAATTTCGGGTCAGGTTTCAAAATGGATTTATCTTAGCATGACCACTGCTGTGGTTCAATCTACTGTTTGAGTTCTAAATATTTGCTACAAATAGAGAAAAATGTTTATACTATAACTAATAAATAAAAACTTTAAGTGGTGAGACAACAGCAATTAAGAGAAGGACTAATTTAAATGGATGCCAAATAGTATGATGGTTAAGTTGCTTTCTTAGACGAGAAAATAAAATTCTCTTAAGCTTGATGTCCTCATCTTGTTAATGGGAATAATACTAACAATAACTTTCATTTGCTTTCACAGATGAAAGTGAGGATTAAATCAAAAGTACTTCATGTGTCTAACACATATTATAAATTTCTACTACTGCTGGCCCCACCTCCCAGCTTTATTTATATTCCAGTCTAAAAGTTCAGTGTTTTATGTCTCCCTGTGCTGTCATGTGGATTATCAAGAGTGTAGTGTGGCTCATTGTAAACCAGAGTTTCAGACCATGGCTTACAGTCGTGCCCAGCGCTGGTGTCTCTGGAGATGCTGAAAATTACCTATCTTGTTGAGAAGAAAGTTTGCGAACAGGAAATAGTACCTTTCCCCTAGTAATGGGCTTGGTTTCAGCCCGTAGTTATGGCAGACGAAAATCATTTACTGTTTCCTGCATTCATGACAACTCCGTGACTTGAGAGTAGTTCCTTGGGATGTCACACAGGAAACAAAAGTAAGCTTTCCATGATGAATGAAATGTTTCCCACACATGCATTTTAAAAAGCTGAAATTAAAAGATTCATTAGTCATCATGTTATAATTCACTGAAATGGCATGGAATGAGTACTATTTCTCTATTCCATCCCTAGAAATATATATTGATTATTATTGGTAATGGTTATTAATGCCTAAACTTAATGTCAGTAGAGATGGTTTTGAGTTTATTTTCTATGCAAAGAGTGTATATATATATATATATATATATATAGAGAGAGAGAGAGAGAGAGAGAGAGATATTTAGAATATATAGATATATATATAGGATATATATCTATATATAGATATATATCCTATATATTCTGAATATGTATCTATATATAGATATATATTCTGAATATATATCTATATATATATTTAGAGATTATTGCATAGAGTTGTTTAAACATGTACTTAATTATTTTTTCTGGACTTACCGCTTCCTTCTCTAAAAATGCATTTGGTAGACCGATTAGAAATGTGATAAGATCTGAGTAATAAAATACAGAATGAACTAGTTGCTTGAAATGTCTCAAAAAAACCTGTTAAATTGGAAATAACAATATTAGAAGTGTCCTTCCTGACCATAAAACATGTGTCATTATGTTTCCAGAGTTCTGCAAAGGACTCTTTAATTTTATAATATTGTACAACTGCCACAGAGTTTTTTTATTAGAAATTCCACATCTGTTTGAGAAGATGTTCTCTCCCTTTCCCTTTCAAACAAAGTAATAATTCTGGTAGCATGTTATTTTTATTCTTTCGGGTACATATGTGACCTCCACAGCTTGTCTTTCTAAACTCTAAATGTTAATGTTATTAGTTGCAGCTGGTTTTTCAGTATACACTGTGCTTGTACAGATTTGAAAATGAGTTTTGTGGAAGGGTTTTCTGTATTATGATACTTAAATTTTACGTTGATTTGCATTCTGTGCAGATTCTTTTTTACTGGGAGAGAATTCTTTTTTATTACAGAAACAGTGGGAAATTATTAAAACAAGAATCTTGCAAATTCATAATAGGAAAAGAATAGTGATTTAATATCTATCTATATATATTTTTAATGTTTATTTATTTTTGAGACAGAGACAGAGCGTGAGTCGGGGAGGGGCAGAGAGAGAGGGAGACACAGGATCCTGGGCAGGCTCCAGGCTCTGAGCCGTCAGCACAGAGCCCGATGCGGGGCTCGAACCCACAAACCGTGAGATCATGACCTGAGCTGAAGTCGGACACTCAACCGACTGAGCCACCCAGGTGCCCCGTGATTTAATATTTTTGATAGAGATACGTTAGAAATAAGACACAAGACAATAGTAATGATATTATTATATTCGAGACTACATACTTGCATTTGGCTGGTGTGTGTCTTTAGACCAAGAGTATTACTATAATCTATGTGATATTCTGCCATAACCTCATGATTTCAGTAAAGTGTATAAAATCAGCAAGAAGGAAAAATTACCAAATAACTCCTTCTTTGGTCCTTTTTGTTCGGAAGAGCAGTGTGCCTCAGTAGAAAGTAGGAACAAAGGTGTTTGTGATATATTCAGTTTTTAATTTTCAAGTTTCAGTTTTGTTAGACCTCTTATTCTAGAGGTACTGGTGCTATATCATTTCACCGTTGCTGCAAGGTGGATTTGTGGAAAGAATATTGCTTCCATTGTTTTGAAAGGTCGGGAGTGTGTGTGTGTTTGCCACATGAGGGTTTCAAGTTCATCTAGGACCAAATTTTAGAGCCTTTTTGTTGATCAGCTCAGTTGGGTTTCCCTACTGTAGCATGCTATAAAGTAGTAAAGAAAGCAATCTTTTGAATTAATAAAGTGATGAATTATCTAATTACAAAGTTGATGTGAAATGGCAGTATGATAACTTTGACTGCATTACCAAATGATCCCAGTGACTGATCAGATGTGCCTGAGTTCCATTAAGGAAAAATATGCCATTAAATATTTAACACTGAAAGCGAGCAGATACACAGTATTGCTAACCTCTGATCACCAGGGTGCATGTATCTGTACATTTGGAGGTAGCTGCTACATGAGACATCGCTCTTGTCTGCTCAGCACAGCTGCTAGAAGACTTGGGTATCGGGATTATACCTCTCTTCTGGTTTTAAGTAAAGCAGGCAAACAGCCAAGTTGCTTAACTGCATGCAGATCCTGGCATTCTCATTATGAAATGCTGACGCATTTATGATTTATATGTTTTTTTCTTTATTACAATAAATGGAATCTCTGCATAGATTCAAAAGACCATTATTCTCAAAAATGTTCTTCCAAGTAAAGTGACATTTGTGGGACACTTGGGCTTTCAAAACAAAACAAGTTATTGTGTTTTTAATGTGTGTTTCATGTTCTTCATTTTTAGCCATTCAGTTAATATTTATCTTCATTTAACTGTAAATAACCTATGTTGAGTTGGTGTATGTTTATTATAAAGACCAGATGTTAGCTAACTTCTGAAGTTGGGAAGGATAATTAGTAAATTCTTAATCAGCATTTTTGTTCAAACCTGTGTTGGTCAAGGTTAATTGCTTATGTAAGGCTAATGCTGTAATTAAATCTACTGATGGATAAATGTGTTTGCCAAGCCTTGTTGCCTTATCTATTTGAGTGTATAACTTGCCATTAATTCAGATAGAGGCAATATTTTTTAAATGACGGTATGTCAGTGTGAAATGGCAGAGGTTACATTCATTGTTTTGGCCATCCCTTTAGTAGCAGAAAGTGGAGTACTGTGTCTCTCTATTCAAGTGTGATATTTTTTAGAGTCAGGAATTTTATTTTGAATCCCTAGCAATCTTCATGGTATGCTAGGGCATGGTATTTAATTGATGACTGAATGAAGGACTGCATGAAAACCGTCCAGTGTTTGGATTTATGGAGTATATTTTGTTAAATATGTTTTATTTATTTATTTATTTATTTATTAAGTTTATTTATTTTGAGAGAGAGTGCATATACAAGTTGGGGAGGGGCAGAGAGAGAGAGAGAGAATCCCAAGCAGGCTCCATGCTTTCAGCACAGGGAGTGATGTGGGGCTCGAACTCATGAACCATGAGATCATGACTTGAGTTGAATTTCGGCCAACTCACCGACTGAACCACCCAGGCGCCCCTAAATATATTTTAAAATTAATATGTTACTGCAAACATATAAGATCAGGTAAAAAGAAGTCTTTACCGTGGTAAAATTCAAGAAGTTCAGTAAGTTAGTTGATAGGTCAGAATCGCAGAGGCTGCCATTATCTTCACTTGTTCAGGAAATGCCGAATCATGTTAGTGTTTTTAAAGTTCAGCTTTCCTTTTCTGTAAAAGCCTGCATAGTCAGTGTGGCTTCATGGGCCAGAAGGTAAAAGTGCATTATTACCACGTCATGGCAATTTGTTGTGCTTGCTGAGAGCGTCACTGATGGTCTCTGTGGCAGCTCCTTAGCTCTGCTGTTACCACCTGACCGCCTCTCTGGGCGATGTGTAGTGAACAGGGTTGGATGTGTTCTAACAGAACTTTGTTTATGGACACTGAACATTGGTTTTCATAGATTTTTCACTTATCCCCAAATATTCTTCTTCTTATTTTTTTCCCAAACATTTAAAAATGTAAGAAAACACTCTAAGCTTGCAGGCTGTGCAGAAACAGGTGGTGGGCCAGATTCGTCCCATGGACCATTGTTTGCCAACTCTTGAATTATTCTTTGGAAACCAGAAGATTTTTTTTGCACACAGAAGGAAACAGAATATATGCTACCAGAAAATTCTCTAATTGAAAAGGATAGAAAATATTTTATCTGTTACCTTCTAATGAGCCATTAGTTCTACAGTTATACATTGCCAATCCCATTTGTAAGCACAGTATGTTTACAATAATTGAATTTTGAGTTTATTTTCTACTCCAATAAGATTTAATTCAATAACTTAAAAAAATAGTTGAATTCAGTAATATAGTAGGATAGATATAGTATAAGAAGAAATGAAATTGTTAAATAGGAAAAAGTGTGTACTGGGGTGCGTGGGTGGCCTGGTCGGTTAAGGGTCCAACTTCGGCTCGGGTCATGATCTCATGGTTCCTGAGTTCAAGCCCCCACATCGGGCTCTGTGCTGTCAATGTAGAGGCCGCTGTGGATCTTCTGTCTCCCTCTCACTCTCTCAAAAATATATAAACATTTTAAAAAATGTGTACTTTATTAATTTCTCATATACGTACACCATCATTCTTAGTTGTTTTTTTAACTGCCAGTGTTATATTTTGTTATTTTGCCCTGAAATGAATTGTAAAGACAATTTTCTAGTAGAAATATTTTGACCAAATTACTCAAGTTCAGAAAATTTTTGTTTGCTTCTTTAGGTCTTTTTTTAGATTATGGATATTGCACTCAGACTTGACATACTGTGGTTTGACTATTTCTATTTGGAATGAGAAGGACCTCTCACGGGAGAAAAAAAACAAATATGTTTTAGTGTCCGGACATACTGTTAATAGTAATAACAGTCGTGATGAACTGATCTGTTATATTTCATAATCAGAAACAGGGTGATAGTTTAATAGCAGAAATTAGACATTACTATTTGATATGGAAAATGAGGCGACTTGGTATATTACAACGATGAACGAGTTTGGGGATGGCTTCCCTAAGCCAGATTAAAAAATGTGTCCTGATCAAGAGAGAACATAGCCTCACTAGTCTCTGTCAAGAATCAATTTTCATTAACATTTGCATTTTCAGTACCTAGTGTTAGATGTTTAAAGAGACATATTCAGATAAAGTGTTTGTTTATGAAACGATGAAAGAAGGACAGAAAGTCTTGTCCTGTTAGGCAAGCTGATTATGACTCATTATCTGGGAGAGCGTTATTATTCGAGTGTCCAGCGATGTGTCAGGCTGCCTTGGCACAGCTGAGGGCTACCTGTCCCTGGAAGAGCTTTATTCTGGATCAACACCGTTTGTCGGGAGGAGTTCTGTCCATGAGTATAAGGCAGGGCTAGTGCTCTTTGAGTCTGTGGTGTTCATGGTGATGTGGAAGCAGGGTAGTTTATCCTCCCCTTTCTGTCCAGGCCCTGCTTATTCCCAAAGTTTCAGTGCAGATCTTGGATGAAATCCACCTGACTAGGATTGCTCTTTTCCTGTTGTAAAATCAGTAGTCACTGGTATTTTCTATGCCAACCGCTTGGCAACTGTGAATATTCTCTATTTTTATTTGGTTCTGTGTCTTCTTTCCTATACTTAGCAAGAACAAGAATCATGTTACCCAATTCCTTCCTTACGTGCAGAAACATAATGGTTTTAGGATTGACAGGATCACAGGAAGCATCCAGTTCCATGGCCTCCCTGCTGCCCTTCTCTCCTTCTTGCCATGTTGCATCAGTTGTGGTTCGGAGAAGGTCAGGTAGTCACCTGCTGATGGGAGACTGCTAAAATTTAGGTTTTTGAGCTCAGTCAAATGCTCTTTCTGTTAGTTGATGCCCAAGAATTAGCTTCTAAGTTGAAGTAAAAATGTGATACAGCAATTTAACAGTACAAACAAATTTTTAGCAATCTGTTCTTTATATATAGGTATCTTCAACTTTATTGATGTGTAATTTACATATAGCATAATGTAAGTTTAAGGTGTATAGAACATTGATTTGATATGCATACATTGCAAAATGATTTCAGGCTAGCACCTTCATTATGTCACATAATTACCATTTGTTTTTTTGTGGTGAGAACACTTAAGAACTTAACAACTTTTAGGTATATAGTTTAGTATTATTGAGTATAAACGCCATGCTGTTCAATAGATCCCCAGAACTTACCCATCTTATAGCTGGAAGTATGTGCCTTTTGATTAATACCCACCAATTTTACCCCCCCAACCATTCCTTATATTGAAGGTTAACTGTATAAGGCCAGATAATTAAAAGTATGTTACACCATAGGATTATTCATGTCAGCATTTAAAACTGGATAAGATTAGATAGTCTCTGTAACGATGAGTTTCCGTCTCACAGGGACTGTATGTTTAAGTGATTGTGGCTTTCCAAACCAGCTAGGTAACCTTTCTTCAATAACTCAGTTATAAATAGAACTGTTCTATTTTATACTTGACATTATGTAGACTTCTGTTCTTTATTTTTTTGTCCCATACTCAACCAAGAGTATTAGATACTGGTCCTTGTCTTTCATTAGTAGGTCAAGAGACAACTGAGAGATTGATTTGTCATGAGTTGCCCTGTGCTGTGCTACCCTGATTTTTAGTTTTTTTTTAACTTGACAAAGTAATTTAACAAATACGGTATCATGTATATCTTACAACAGCCTTCTTAGTATTGTTATAGTTCCTTTTGCAGATGAGGAATGCTTAAGGTCACACTTTTTAAACACAAGGACTAGAGCTTTAACTTGACTGCCTTAATTTCCAATTTTCCCCTTATTCCACCATATTGATTCTGTGTTATGTTAGTTGTTAGTTCTGTGTTAGAGCTCTAATCATGAACTATTATAAGCCCTAGGAGCGAAATCCAGAGAGAGGGAAATGAAAATATTTGATGAGATTTCTATCACTAATACTAAAGTAGGGCTATAGGCAAAGCTCTGAATTATTTAATTAGGATTCCTGCTATTTCATACAGGTGGTGCATCCTGTTTTACTTCCCTCCCTTATTGAGATCTAAGTGAGTGCTGGCAGGGTGTGTGGGGAAGAGGGTGGGTTTTTCATATCACATGTTTCTGAACTGATGCTGCCACAGCTCTAGGTGAAAATAAAGGTGATTGAAATAAGAATTTGCATGGAGTTAAGCTACTTTTTGAAATCTGGATTCCATAACCTTGAAGTGCTGAATATTAAAACATTAATTATTCAAGAGCCTTTAGCCTGCAAGCCATTATTGGATGTGTGTGTGTGTGTGTGTGTGTGTGTGTGTGTGTGTGTGTGTTACGATTCTATAAATATTTGCATTTACAGATTAAAGTATTTTAAAAATGTAGAATATATGTGCAATATAGAAGAAAATCCTCTTTGGCCTTTCTGGGCACTTTTTTTCTTTTAGGAGTACTTATTTAACCTTAAAATTTCTACTTGATGCGAGTGGCCTAGGCGAGTAATTTAGAAGTATTATTTTTGACCAAATACTTGTCAAGTAAAAGAAAAGCATTGGAACTACGTTTGATCAGACTTGGCAGTTGTGGGCCCTATTTCAAGTTTTAATTAATAATTTGCTTTTAGTTTTGATGTTTGTAGGAAAATTTTATCAAGGCACTGTTTAATGCAGAGCTATTTCATTAGGATCAGGATGAAAAATATCCCTCCGGCACTTTCTCTCCTACCCTTTTTCCCCTTGTGGGTGGCAGCATTTTGGTAACATTGCAGAGCCAGCTCATTGTCTGAAGAGGCCCACGGGACTTGCTGGTTGAAGTCCTGGGGTCTTCAGGCTTAGAGCAGGAGTTGGTAAAGAATGTTATTTTGGTGCCTCAGAAGTCTTTGTATCTCTTGGGATGAGCACTGGGTGTTTTATGGAAACCAATTTGACAAAAAAATTACATATAAAGAACAAAAACAAAAACTGTGTGGATTAAAAAAAAAAAGAAGTCTTTGTAATAGTATGTGGGTTTTCTTGTTTTCCATTTGTCCAAGATTCCATAGAACAGCATCAACTAAAACCTGGAGTATGCAGATCTTAAAGGTGTGATACTGTATTGTCTAACATATGAAAAAAAAAATGTTTTTTGAGAGGGAGAGACAGCATGTACATGCGTATGTGCAAGTCGGGGAGGGGCAGAGCGAGAGGGAGAGAGAGAATCCCAAGCAGGCTCTGTGCTGTTGGTGCAGAACAGTGAGATCCTGACCCGAGTCAAAGTCAAGAGTCTGATACTTAACTGACTGAGCCACCCAGGTGCCCCTGGAAATCTTTTAATTGACTTCTGGCATGATCTACCTCTGATTCTCTTACATGTCTTACCATTTTGTTAAAAAAAAAAATATTTGCTTATTCTCTTTTACCTATTCGGTGATAGTATTCTTGGCGTGACTTGCCTCCCTGTGTGTTGAAAGTACCCAGAGCCCCATCTCCAGTCATGCTGTTTCTTCTCCTCTCCATTCTTCTCTTTTCTACTTAGTAACAAAAATACTCCCCCTGCCTGATCTGTTTTAACTTTAAATTCATCATGAATGATATGTAAACTCTATCTTGTCCTCAATAAGACGTGCTTCTTCACATTTTGTCTTTTCTCTTGGTGTAGTCACCTCCTGGGTTATCTGTGCCAGACACCCGAGGGCTGCCTCTGCTTCTTCCCTCTTTTTCCTTCCAGATGCCCTGCTCGCGCTGCCTTTATAATATCTCTCAACCATGTTTTCTTTTTATATTTTTTGCCACTGACCTACTTCGGGCCCTTTTTATCTTGCCTAAGTGGCTTTAATCTCTTTGCTTCTTACTGTCTTCCTGGACCTTAGTTCATTTGTGTGTGTGTGTGTGTGTGTGTGTGTGTGTGTGTGTGTGTGTCTGTGTGTGTATAAATACATGTATAAATGCATATATATACTTAAAAGTATATCTGATCATTTGAATCCCCTTCTTAAAAATATTTGTTGATTCCCTATTGCCTATTGTGTAAAATCAAGGTTTTAAAATAAGACATTTGAGGACTCTGCAAGCCTCATCCCATACTGGCTTCCCAGAACTGGGTCCATGTAACTCAAGAAGTGTAACCATTCTCCTAGTAACCTGAAAGCTGTAACCGTTTTCCTAGCACCTTGCAGAGTGACCAGTAAATTGCAGGGATTTAATCAACATAGCTTTTACTCCTTTACATTGTTGCATCGTCAATATGTTTCTTCACAGTACCAAATCTTAACGGTAGCATGTTGCCATGACAGTAACAAATAAACGTGGGCAGGGCAAGTATTGTTCTCTGGATAGGGAGTTAGTTTTGGTGGGGTGGGGTATTTTTTGGCTGGCTTGTAAAGCTGCCCGTGTATATGAGAACATGCAAAGCCAGAGACAAGTCAGCAAGGCCCCGTTACAGCTGGTGTGTGTGTGTGTGTGTGCGCGCGCGCGCGTGTGCGTGCGCGCGGATGCATGTGTAAACGTGTAAGCAAGGAGGTGGAGATCATTGTGTTCCTTTTGCTTCTGAGGTAGTGAGCTTGTACTTATGAGCCATTCTGATTTGGTGAAGGGGCTTTAGCTTTGAAGAAGGATCGTCAGCAGTGGTTGAGTGGGCTTGTGCTTTGTCAACACTGCTGGGTTTGATATTAGATAATACGAGGATATGATCATATTTTGGAAATCCATTCCTGGAAGATATCCACGTGTGGTGCTAATGGCTGGCAGACGTCTAGCTTTTCTTTAGAGCAATGTGATTGCTTTAAAGATAACTCTTTTGAGCTGAAAATATTTCCTTCATATTGTGAGATTTGCATGATTTTTGTCACTTCTTACCTTCTCAAAGTCAACCAAGAGAAGCTTGCCAAGTCCTTTGCATTTTATGGAAGCAGGCATTATTCTCTGTAGTTGAAAATAACCACTTTTTAGATGACTGGAATAGAGGAGTATTTTCCACATGACTAGGAATGTCTGGGCTTGGATGATTTTGGTATTTGAAAGTCCTTTTGAAAACAACTTCATGTTTTCAGTTACAAAATAACGTAGTGTGTCAGTGAGTGTGATCATCCACATTTACTGGTACTCATCAGCTTTAGTTGAGTAGGATTCAGAGTACTCTGAAGCCTTGCCATTTGTCTTTTCCCCAACACTCAAGATCCCTTTCCTAATTCCAAACTCTACATGTATAGTTTCTTCCGTTCTTCCCAGCACTTTTTTTTTTTTAATTTCTTCAAGATTCCCTTCAAATTCCCCCTTTTCTAAGAGGCCTTTCCCCTCTCCCTGGGGTGTGTCCCATTACGGCAGGGATGGGAAGGTAGAAGTAGAACATATAAGTGGATAAACACGTGAGAGCAGGCACTTGTGTTATTCGATCCCTCCAGCCAGGTGCTGCTATCGGGAGTTGGCCAGTTCCTCAAAGAGCCAGAAGCTTCCGTCCATCAGAATTGAGCGGCTGCCCAGGATGGATGGCAGTGTTTCACATCCAGACATTCTGGAAGTCTTTCCTCCCAGTCTGTTCGTGCCATCCAGTCTCTTTAGGCAGTTGTGTCTCTTATCATTCTAGCTTTCTATGGAGAACCGAAGGATTCGTGGTTTTTGAAAACGCAGATCTAGAAAAGCTGCCAAGTGATGAATGGTAATTATCCTTATAGCAAGATGATAAACAGAAGGATTAACTGGTATATTGTACGGTATTTTTTTTTCCCTGAAAATTGTGCTTATAAATTTAATTTCTATAAATAAGATAATCAAGTTATGTGAAGTAGGAAGATTTGGATTAACAGGGTTCTATTAAGATTCTTTTTGTGGAGGAAGGTTTGTTTTGGTAAAAGCTCATTGCTGTTTCAAAACCTGGATTTCTGCATGTCATGTCTAGATTTCCCTAAAGCAGAGTACATTTGCAATTAGTGACATCTGCTTTTTTTTTCTTTTTCTTTTCTTTTGCAAGGACCTGTTTCTTTGTTAGACTTAAACTCTCAGGGCTTGTTTCACTTATATTTATAGAATTAGGTAGGATCTGCCCTACTAAGTTGTAATTCAGAGGAAGAGTGCTAGGGAATTGGCTCAAGAGCCTTTTGGCCAGGAAGCTTCTCAGCAAGTGGCTTTGTCTTTTCCAAAACCTGATTAGTGTCCCTGGGAGCATTTCTCTGTGAAATACCTATTCCACACTCCAGCTTGCTCTTTTCTAAATGGGGTTTCAAAGCCCAATAACTTCAGGTTTTTAGATCGACCGACCACAGCACACACAGAGCGTGAGGGACTAAGGAGCCTCCTGAGACGCTCCGCCTGGTAAGTGGAGGGAAGCAGGGTGGCTTGCGCCTGCCATGTTTCTCCAGGCGGCCGTTCAGTTCGCTTCTGGCATGTTTCACGCATTGGAGCTTTTCCGTTTCCTTTTGTGATTAAACCGGCCAGTTCACTGTAGTGGTGCGAGACTGGAGGCATGTAACCAGCCAAGCACCTGTTCCTATGGTTTCATATGCATATATTTTCCATTCATGTTGTAACATGATAACATGTTTCATAAATGCACTGTTTTGCTGGAATTTGAGCCTGTTATGAAATGCAGAGTCTTTAAGGAGATTGTAGGCCAAAACCCTGCCAACACTAAATATGTTTAAACAGTTCAAAAATAGTTATTGATTTCAGAAACAACTTTGATGTTCTCTTCATTATGTTAATATAGAAGAAATACTTAAAATTTTTTTGGTGTCATTAAGCTTTTAAAATCTTAGGCAAATAAATAATTTTGCATTTTTCTAGATGAATACTAGCTACAGTGTTTATCTTGAAGTTGTTTTTTAGAGTGTTGACATTACAGTTCTTTCCGTCTTTATTTTTAAGTGACAGCAGAGTCCCAAGTATAAGAAAATGTGATTAATTCTCACACATTGAAGTCATTTAATCGTTCTTTGCCTAACAGCTGCTTTGTATTCAGTACACTGAACATAAAATTCTAGACTGCCTTTGTGCTATCATAAATTTTAAATAGGAACCATTCTTCCTTTTAAGTATCATATGGTATTGTTGTTTTGAATTTGTCAGTTTGCTGGGCGGTTTTGCTAGATTGCTATTGTTGTTGGCTAGGAGGGTGTTCTTCTGGGACTCAACTCTTTCCCCGGCCCTGTACGTCACTATGATATTTAATATTGGCAGTAAAGAAGTGGGGAACAATTGGTTTGACTTGTCATTTTAAGCTCCCTTGATTTCTGGAACGTATTGGAGAAATAGAAATAGGAAGGATCGAAAAAGCAGTGGGATTCTTACTTGGATATGTTTGGTCAGAAAGAACTAGCTTAATAAATTTCAGCTCAACAAATCTGTATCGACTCTATCCACAGTAGTACTTGGGAAAGGGACAGTTAAGACTCTGCCCCATCTGGTGGGAGATGTAAAAGAAACATATATAATAAATATAATTACATTGAAAGTTTCTTGAAAGCAAGACTGTGTCATCCTTCTCCTCCTCTCCTTCTTCTCCATACATTGCAGATTTTCGAATATTCTATCTCAGACTGTGAGAATGTGAGGACAGTCTTGAGATGGAGGTTTGTGTGCAGAGGTCATTTGATTTGGGGCTTTAACGAAAGCTAGTGTAGGTGGAAGAATCAGTGCTGACTTCCCGGAAGTTGGGGGGGCCACTGAGGACTCTAGAGATAAAAATTAGACTGTTACCCCTCTGGATGCCAAAGGAGGAAGCCGTCCAAGATTGTTGCTGCTGTTTTATGCTTAATGAAAGTGACCATGTCTGGTCAGGAGCACTCGATTTAAGATTTTCCTTAAAATACCTGAGGCTGCCCCAGTGTCTCTTAAGACTGCCTTCCCCACGGGAGCCCTCCACCTGCCCTCCTTCCTGCCCTGACAGAACCCCCTAATTCCTGATAACAATGTTTTCGAGTGGGAAACTTGGCTGTAGGCTTTTGTGAGTTTATTTTGCTTTTTGTTTTCTGCTTTTCATAACCCGAGAAAGGTCATTTAGAAGACATGAGGAGAAAGGGTAGCCTTAGGTATCTCAGGAGCCGCGGTGGTCTCAGGTTTTTGGGATCCGTGAAAGAAGAGAGTTTCAAAAAGGAGATGGTCAACATACGAAGGTTCAGAGATGTTGGGGAGGGAATAAATTCAGCATTGAATTTAGCAATTAGAAATTCACTGGTGGTATTTTTATTTTCCATATGGACTAAAAGTATGAAGATGTTTATTTTTATTTTGTTACTTCAGAGTAGAAGTTGGGTGATTAGGCTTTTGGCATTTTTACCAAAATGATGAGTTGTTTGTTTTGAAGTATTTCATGAGGAGCTATAGAGTCCTGGTGATTCAGAATTTTGTAAACTTGATGACTGTGTTGTGTTCTGTAATGCAAGTGCCCAGGATGAAGAAGAAGGAAGGTCAAAATGGTCTTGTCTGAGCAGTCATTTGCCTTATTCAATCTTTTCTAAATGCAGTTTTACAATATTGACCTGAAAAGTGGTGCACAAATTTAACTTGGGGATTACTTACACCTTAGTAAATTGGAAACATAGGCTTATTTTTCTGTATGTCATGTGATCTGTTAAGTTATTATCCACTGAAAAGCCATACCTGTTAGTGGCTCCATTGTGCTATGAAAACCCTTACTTACCAGTAGGTGAGGGAGAGGATGTAAACCAAATTGTGCTGTTTGGTTTTTTTTTTTATTTAAAAAAAAAATTTTTTTTTTTAACATTTATTTTTGAGACAGAGCATGAATGGGGGAGGGTCAGAGAGAGGGAGACACAGAATCTGAAATAGGCTCCAGGCTCTGAGCTGTCAGCACAGAGCCCGACGCGGGGCTCGAACTCACGGACCGCGAGATCATGACCTGAGCCGAAGTTGGCCGCCCAACCGACTGAGCCACCCAGGCGCCCCCAAATTGTGCTGTTTTGAAGAGGGAGCTGCTTCAGTAGCCAGACATGTTTACGTTTGCATATAGAGAGTATCATTTAATTCATGAGCATTAACACAGTAAAATGTATCTGTCTCAGCTAAAAAAATATTTTGGGGCACCTGGATGGCTCAGTTGGTTAAGCGCCTGACTCTTGATTTTGGCTCAGGTCGTGATCTCACGGTTCGAGAGTTTGGGCCCTGCGTTGGGCTCTAAGCCGACTGCGCACGGGGAGCCTGCTTGGGATTCTTTCTCTTTGTCCCCCTCTCTCAGCCCTTCCCCTGCTAGTGCTTTCTTTCTCTTTCTCTCACAAAATAAATAAACATTTAAAAAATTAGGAATATTTTGAAGGAAAATAATGGCACAGCCAAAGTAAAAGCTTGAAGATGCATTCTTCTGAATGTTTTGAACTCAACTCAGAGATTTGTGTAAGCCTGCAGTTTTGATCTGTAATGAAAGCAGGAGCAGACGCCACAGAGAGGGTTTCCCGAGTCACTGGCGGGGAGTGCCTGACTCACCTGTCACGTCTGGCTCTTTACCAGCTTGAAGGGAATGAGAATCTGGTTTGATTGAATGCTGAATATCAGGAGCATATTCAAGGGGAGAATTGGGCTGTTAAATATCACCCTCATTTATTAAGACAAGATAATAGCTGAAAAATCATAGGACAAGCTAACTTTGTGTGCTTTTTAAAGAAAGCAGTTTTAAAGTTTTTTTGGTTCTTTTGTATTAGATTTTCTAATTTCACATTCTATGGTAATTAATAAGACATCCAACTTTGGTGGGCATTTTCCTTCTAAATATAACTATGGAAGCTTAGCTGTTAATTTCAAATTATCTTTTTCAAATGGTTTTATTTTTCTTTATCGTTCCTCTTTAATATTCATTTCTTAACATCTTTATGAGAAAGGAGCTCTTATCTGTGTATTATAAAATGGAAGCAATCTGACTTGACCATTAAAATTTTTTTCTAAAGTAATAAAGCTGTGAAATTATCACGACCCATAATATTTAATGTTAAAAGGACGATTTGTGTTATATTGAAGGTAAGTTAGGCAGCTCTTATGTGGAGGCTTGTGCTGAAATGAGCTTTTCATTAATTCTATTAAATTGTTGTTTGACTTGAATGTTTTTCTTCAGGCAGTTTTATATCTTCTTGTATGATTTTAGACTTAAATGTGAAACAGAATCTGTAATCATTGTTTCACTAAATGAAGTCTGTGCTCCTTAGAACGTGAGCTCTGAACTTTTTTGGACTCGGCAATTAATTTATGACACCTTCTCACATCAGCCTGAAGCAACCTCAGGAGAAGTGAAGTGTTATTAGGCAGTAGATACAGTTCTGTAAGATTACACATTTCTTATTCCAGATGATTGTATCAGAATTTATCCCACATCTTCCGTCCTGCCCTAGGGATTCAGGACCCAGCAGACGCGTGCGGGGGCTGTGGGCGGGCCTCCTCAGGGCTGCTTCATGTGATGGAGTCCGGGAACACAGGGATTTTCAACCAAGACCAAAGTTTCCGGTCTCATTGGGAGTTTAAAAAAAACAAAAAACAAAAACAGGCCTCAACCCACAGAGATTTATCTTAGGGCCATTCATCTATTGCTTCAGATATAAATGTATTAGTTTGCAGCTTATGGCTCAAAAGTAACAGATACTGACAGAAGATTAAGTTCAAGCTTAATGTCCCAGATTTCTATAGTGATCGTGCTGTGAAGTATTTTCAAGGTTATGATGACTGTGACTAACGTGAATGCTGGGGATGAAGAGAATTCTTCCAGTTCCAGTTTGGTGGGTGGGCTTTTTTAGGCTTTGAGCTATGATTTACTTGGTTTTGAGGATGAAAATAAAAAATCATTATGAAACTTCTTTCTCACTGTTTTTTTCCACATATATATTCCATGAAGTCTGTTTTTATAGTATTTTCAGTTGTTGTCTCTTGCTGGTCATTTACTAATATTCTGTGAAATACGTGCTTTCATGGCATGTTTGTACATTATGGTGGATATTTTTCAAATTCCTTACATTTCTGTATGCTTTGAACTAGGTGGTTTTTTTTTTTAACTGAAATATTTTTTCTTTTTATTAGCATTTATTTATTTATTTTTGAGAGAGAGAGAAAGAGACAGAGTGCAAGCGGGGGAGGGGCAGAGAGAGAGGGAGACACAGAATCTGAAGCATGATTCAGGTTCTGAGCTGTCAGCACAGAGCCAAATGCAGGGCTCGAACTCACAAACTGTGAGATCAGGACCTGAGCCAAAGTCGGACACTTAACCGACTGAACCACCCAGGTGCCCCTGAAATATATTTTCTACATACGCTATGGTTACCTCCATAGAAGTTTTTTCAAATTATGTTTTACCACCTGCTTTCTACAGACTTTTACTACTTCTTTCGTGTATGTGCTCTATAGGAATTCGTTCAAATATATTTTAAATTATGGCTTGTTTTCTTACTAGTTTCATATAAAATAGAGTATCATTATTTAATACGATGTGTGTGTTATGGGATTTCATTTATTTTTAAAAATTTTTTAAGAATATTTTATTTTTTTTAAAGTTTAAGAGAGAGTGCGTATGTGAGAGCGTGCATGAGTGGGGGAGGAACAGAGAAGGAGAGCAAGTGGGAATCCCAAGCAGGCTCAGAACTCTCAGTGCAGAGCCTGATGCAGGGCTCACTCCCACCACCCTGGGACCATGGCCTGAGCCAAAATCAAGAGTCAGACACTTAACTCACTGAGCCACCCAGGTGCCCTGGGATTTCACTTTCCAGTAAAGTTATTATGCTTTGTTCTGTGCTAAGTATTTGTTGATCCAATATGCTTTTAAAGACAACTTTATGATGTATTTTATTTTTAGGTTAGTAGACTGTCGTCGCATGTCCTGAACTTATTTCCACCTGGATTTTAGTCTACAGTATATATGAACATAACAATTAGTTTTCTTCCTGTGAAATCATTTCGAAATCACTCTTGATATACATGTATTATAAAAAGTACTTTTACAAATTGTCTTTCCTAGTTCCTTGTATCCTTGGGAGGTATATGAGGATTCTCCAGAGAAACAGAGCCAATAGGATATACGTACACAGATAGATATATAAAAGAGATTTATCTTAAGAATTGGCACATGCAATTATGGATCCTATTAATCCCCATGATCTGCCATCTGCAAGCTAGATAACCTGGAAAGCCAGGGGTGTGATTCAGGCTGAATTAGAAGGACTAGTCCAAGCCCAGAGACATGAAGACGTAAGTCCTGGTCTGCGTCTGGGGTTGTGAGAATCCAGAGCACAGGGGTCTGAGGGCAGGAGAAGGTGGCTATCTTAGCTCTGGCAGAAAGAGCAGTGTCACTCCTCCTCTGCCTTCTCGTTCTGTTCAAGCCCTCAGTGGCCTGGGAGAGGTCCACGGCATCAGTGAAGGCAGACTTCTTTACTTGGTCTACTGATAGAAATGCCAATCTCTTTTGGAGAAACCTTCGCAGACACACCCAGGAATGATGTTTTGCCAGCTGTCTGTGCATCCCTCAGCCCGGTCCAATTGACCCATAAAACTGTCCATCCCAGGATACATCTCATGTACCTGTTCCCCTTCTGTGCCAGCAAATATGAAATGGGCAAAGTTTTGTAATCGGAGTCTTATTTTGAATACATCAGAAGAATATACAGTTCAATGGACTCCTGTAATAACAATAGCTAATATTTATTGAGGACTTTGTGTCAGGCTGTGTTCTGAGTGCCTTGTAAGTGTGTTTTCTGTTGCTGGAGAACAAATTGCTGTAGATGTAGGAGCTTAAAACAGCTGCCATGTATTATATGGAAGTGAGTACACCAGGGGGCAGGGATCTTGGGAGCCACCTTAGAATTCTGCCAGTTGCAGTAAGTATCCACTCATTTACTCCTTACAACAACCCTGCAAAGTAGGCACTATTATCAGTGGTATATTACAGAGGTGGAAAGAAGGAGGGCCTGGATAGGCCACCCTCCTTGGAAGCCTAGACTCTTATTTTCATGTTACTCAACAGCTATTTCTGTGCTAGGAGCACAGTATCATAGGCATTCATTCTGTCATTCCTTCTGTTTATCTGTGATTCTCTCTTCTGTTCTTTTGTCATCAGAGCTTTCCTTAGAATATACACATATTTGTGTACTTTAGAAAACCTTTACTTGGGTCAGCATGTCTTTTATATGGATTTGAATTTAATTTCTTGGCCTTTTTAACAAACTCTAAGTCAGGACCCCAACTGCTGGATCCTGTTTAGTTAGTCTGTACGTCACTGTCAGTTCATTTTTTGATATTAATTCTTGCCAACACTTTTAACGTCTGGATTGAGACTTTTGTTGAAAAACTGGGAGATGTGGCTGGACTGGGTTCGTTGCCTCATGGCAACATTTTGCTTGAGGTGGGTTTCATCCGCTGCTTCTGGTAACCTGTGAGAAGTCCCATTTCTTGTACCAATCATCCTCGGCTGACCCCACCCCATTCTCTCAGACTTAAACAATACTTAAACTTGAGCTATAGGTTTTTTAAAAAATCATTACAACTGAAGTAGTCTTCTCTTTCTTTACTCCACCTTACCATTTATCCAGTCCTGTCTACCTGGGGTCTTTTCCCTATTGAAAAGTTGCCGCTTTCTTTATTAATGAGTTCTAATTCCATCTTTAAATGAAAACTCGTACAGTCTCACATGACAGAAAATCCAGTCTAATATTGAATGCAGCAAAAGAGAGATTTGTTGGCTCTGAACTGAAAAATGCCTCCTTTCAGCAGTGCTAAATCCAGAGGCTCAGATGATGTCATTAGGATTAGTCTCCCTCCACCACTGGGCTCTCCTCCTGTGAGTTGCTTCCATTCCCAGGCAGGCTCTCTCCCATGTGTGGTGGCAGCACCGTGGTCAGAAGCTCAATTTTCATCCTCTCCACTCCAAATCCAGCATGAAAAATAACTTCTCTTTTTGGTTACTTAAACAAGATTCCAAAGATTAGCGGTGATTGTGTTAATACGCATGGCTTAGGTCAGGCATGCATTTTTTCGCCAGTGGCTGTGAGCAGTGGGATGTACTATTTCAGTTTGCTCAGCCTGGGTCACATGCTCACCCCTAGAGTCGGCTCCTAGGGAGCAGGGAGGCAGGTGATGGGGAAAAGATGATTACCAGAGGAATATGGGGAGTGACAGCTGGATGACAAAACAACACATATCTTCATCTTACCCTCTTGCAGGTGCTCTGTCCCTGCGATAAACTTCTCAAATACTGATTATCAGTGGCACCTATAATATTGGCCTTTGTATGAAAGTCGTCTATTTATTCACTTGTTTGCCAGACATTTATTTAGTGCCAGTAATGTTGCAGGCATCGCGCGAGGGGATGGGAATACAAACATAGAAAAGATGCGTCAGTTGCCTTCGGAAATTCACGATACGACGTGTCTGAAATGCTCCCCAACTGGATTGTGAAGCTTAGGAGGTGTCAGAAACATTGTGTTTTCTTATAGCACATAACATAATATTTTCCACGAAATAGGCTCTTGATAGATAATATGAATATGTGCATGCATCTTATTAAAGCATGGTTTTCATTCCTTCAAACTTGCTGGATGAGAATCTTAATTTCTGACTTTCTTGTTTATGCTCCGACTGAAGAGCATTGTAGCTGGATTGTTCTTCACCCAGCAGGAAGTACGCTCTCTGTCAGGCTCCTGTGGAGCTTGGTAATGCTGGTGTCACAGTGACTCATGGGCGTATCTGTAGTAGATTTGGGGTTCGTTTTTTTTTAAATACATTGATTGATTTATTTTGAGAGAGAGACAGAGCGCAGGGGGAGGGGCAGAGAGAGAGAGAGAGAGAGAGAGAGAGAATCCTAAGCAGGGTCTGCACTGTCAGCATGGAGCCCGACAGAGGGCTTAAACTCACAAACCGCGAGATCATGACCTGAGCTGAAATCCAGAGCCAGGCGCCAACTGACCGAGCTACTCAGGAGCCCCTAGAATTGGGTATTCTTGAGGGCAGTGGATTGCTTAATAAATGCTTGTTGATTTGAATCTGTTGAGGGGTGGGGGTGTGGGGTGTGTGTGCTTCGATCAGGGGGAGGAGTTTCAGTTCTTTTTTCACTGTCTCTTTTTGTTTGTAAGATTTTGTCTAATTTTTCCCTCAAGTTCCCATTTACATGTAATAGGCAGGTTGGGGTTTTACTCTTCTCTCAGCTGTGTGTACATTTTGTAGCTGATATTATTTTAATACTTGTCACAAAGTCAGGGTTGGTATCGGTAAACACAGAGGACTTCTATTTCTGGAAAGCTAAAACTATCCTTACGATTGGCAACATTATTATAGGAGGAAAATGAACTCCACTGACAGGCTGGGTGCTTTCTGTTATCCAATCTGAAGTTAATATGCCTTGTTTCTGTTTGTTTGCAATGAAATTCAGGCTTTGATTTCCTGGGGTCTTTGTAATTGCTAATGAATAAAACAAACTTGCTGTGCTTTGAGAAGGACGAGAGCCAACACTGAGTGCGGCCATATGACAGGTACTGTGCCTTGTGTAGATTAGCTTTTCAATCTTCACGGCAATTCTGTGGGATGAGTGCTGCTATTATCCATGTATTGCAAGATATAAACTGAGGCTTGGAAAAGTGAAGGACCCTGCCAGGGGTCACATAGCTTGTCAGTGGCAGAATTGGGCCCTGACCCAGGTATCTCTGACTCCAGAGCTCATGCTCTTAGCACCTGGACAGCACCAAGGCCCTTAAAAGTCCCAAATTCATACCTTGTACTCTGTCCCCCAAGTTGATAGCACCTTGATTCTCGTTGTACATTAAGCATTTGCTGGACTAATGTCTTCACGTATATTCCCAAGAAGGCAGTTTTGTGTATTTTTTATCTTTTCTGTGTTAACAACAGTAGACTGTAGGTAGCCCACACATTGCCTTTCAGATCTGTGCGTATCTTTAATTTTTTGACACTGACAGAAGCCATGGTCTGTTACATAGGCAAATGTGTATTTTTCAACTGTGCTAATATATTTCATCACTTACTTTAAACATTCAGGTGTTTTAAGAATTTTATGTGCACTATAAAAAGTAATAAATAAAAAATACAGATTAGAAATTGAAGTGCCCCAGGAACCATCCTTCTTAGAACCCACCACTGTTAACAGTTAGGTCTATGCCTGTATCTATATTTAACGTATTCACTCCAGCAGTCACACCACTTATGGTTTTATTTAATGCTTGTGTACTCTTCCATTGTAGGAAACATCAGTTTTTTGGTTTTCATTGCAAAGAACATCAGTATACATATATCTTTACATAATCGTCTGCATAAGATAAATTAATAAAAATGAAATTGCTGAGGTAGATTTTACATTTTTATATTGGTTGCCAAATTGTTCTCCAAGATATATTATATTATTTTATATCCCACCAATAATGTATGAGTGCACTGTTTATTTACAAGCTTGCTAGCATATTATTCTTCTTCTTAATCCTTACCAGTCTTATAAGTGCTGCAAGTAATATCAATTTGTAATTTTAATTTTTTTAGTTCTTAAATTCTGATGGGTTTTAAGCCTCAAATTTTGCGTGTTAAAACCTTGAGACTTTGACTCTTTTTCCTGGTGTAATTTTTGAGGCCATGGCAATTCTAAGCAGACCTAGACATTTTCTCCGGTTTTTCAAAGTAGAGATGTTTCTTCCTTCTGTGTATGATGGAGAATAGTACACCAGGAGTGGTGTATGTTCCTCATGGTCCAGTCATTATCGCTACATAATGAGAGCTTTTCGTACAGCCTTAATTTTTAAAAAATTTTTTAATGGTTTTTTTTTTTTTTTTTTTTTTAATTTATATTTGAGAGAGAGAGAGCACACACATGCGCTAGTGAGGGAGGAGCAGAGAGAGAGGAGACACAGAATCTGAAGCAGGCTCCAGGCTCCGAGCTGTCAGCACAGAGCCCAACGCGGGGCTCAAACTCATGAACTGTGAGATCATGACCTGAGCCAGAGTCGGACGCTTAACCGATTGAGCCACCCAGGCGCCTCTGTACAGCTTTATTTTTAAAGCTTTAGGTCTAGAAAGTTTTCATCTGGTGGAGGTATATCTTTTACTTTTAGAGCCAAACTTCCCAATTTGCCTCTGTTATTTTATGAAGGAATACGTAGTAGGGTATCTGAAATTGTATTGCAAACACAGGAGAACCCCCTGTATTGTTCACAGCTTTCTTTTTTATATTCGAAGACTTTAAATTTAAAGCAGTTCATTAGACATTAGATGAGTTTGTAAGCTTAACTGTGCTTTTTGTTATAGAAAAAGGTTAATATTTAGTATTCGGATTTTTTTCAATTTGCTGTCTTTGTAGTGCTTGATATTACTATGCAGTTACATTTTATTCCTGCTGTAATAGCTGCTAATTATTGTTATTTTGTCTCAGTAAGTGCTTTCTTGCCTTTTGTGGATACATCTCTTCTTAGAAGTTCCTTCCTATTTTTGTTTGGCTATTAATAAAACTGTCTCTGAACCTGCAGGTTTAAACAGACAAAGGAAAAAGCCTATGTTGTTTGTTGTCTTTCCAGAAGAGGGTGTAGCAAGAAAGGGAAAGAACAAGTACATTGTCCCATCCCTCTTCATATTAAGCATCTCTTAAAAATTAAAAATGATGGAATATTCATCATACTAGAAAGCCACTTCCATTATTTATGAATTAATAAATAATATTGGCAATTAAATCCAAGATGTCCTGTTAACAGGAAGCAAAAAGTAAAACTGTCTACCTCTAAAATATGGAGAGCATTGTCCTCTGAGACAAGGATGAATGGATGTAACACATATTTAGGACTAAAATGGAAGTCTTGGAAGGAAAAATCTTTTAATTTAATTAAACAGCATTACAGATTCCAGACAGATTCACGGCATCCTCTGATCGATGCAGTGGATCTATGGTATTTACACATCAGAATAAAATAAATGAACTTTTGACATTTGATGCATGAGAAAATATTCTCCTTTTTGCCAAGAAATTTATTTATGCTGCAAGGGGGAAAAAAGGATGGGTTGCTGCTTCCCATTATAAGTCAGTAATTTCAAGTTCCTGATTTCAGAAACAAACGCTGCCGCTATTTCTTTCTTACAAGAAAGGTTATTGTGTAATCAGAATCCCTAACCTTTATTTTTTGAGGATTCCTGATTTTAGTGAGCTTAGTATAACCATGTTTAAAAAAAATTTTTTTTAATGTTTATTTAAAAAAAAATTTTTTTTAACGTTTATTTATTTTTGAGACAGAGAGATACAGAGCATGAACGGGGGAGGGTCAGAGAGAGGGAGACACAGAATCTGAAACAGGCTCCAGGCTCTGAGCTGTCAGCACAGAGCCTGATGTGGGGCTCGAACTCACGGACCGCGAGATCATGACCTGAGCCCAAGTCGGCCGCTTAACCGACTGAGCCACCCAGGCGCTCCTTTTTGTTTATTTTTGAGAGAGAGAGAGAGAGAGAGAGAGAGAGAGAGACAGGCAAGTGGGGGAGGGAGGGAGAAAGAAGGACACACAGAAGCAGGCTTTGGAAGCAGGCTACAGGCTCCGACCTGTCAGCACAGAGCCCGGCTCGAACCCACGAACCATGACACCATGACCTGAGCTGAAGTCAGACACTTAACCGACTGAGCCTCCCAGGCACCCCAGGATAACTGTGTTTGATGCACTGTTTGCACTTTCTCACTCATCCGGCCTTGGTGGGCTAGTTTCTGCCTCCACTACTACACTGATGTAAGTAGTTACATCCTAATGCGGATTCCAGTATCTTTTCTGTTCCTGCATTCTGGGAGAGCTCCCTGAGGCCTGCATTGTTGATGGTCCCTTCCTGAGACCCTTCTCCCCAGACTTTCAAGACATGCTTGTCGCCTTGCTTGTTAAGACCTTTACATGTTGATCTCCCCCAAGCATTAGCCTCGTTCCTCTTTATTACTGTCTTTACGTTGTTTTCCAAGGGGTGGGGGTCATCCTCTTTTGTAGATTGAGTTACTGCTTTTTCACCAATGAGTGAATCTTTGTTTCAGGACCCCGTCCTGAGTGCCAACCCTGTTTCCATCTGCTGCCTAATTACAACACATCCCCGTCTCACTATTCAGTCTGCTTAAAGTGTGGATGATTATTTCTCCTTCCGCTCAAGTCTGTACTCACTCATGTATTTCCTTTACCATTTAATGTTGTCCTCCATTCTGAGTTCCTCAACATAGAGACTTTTGGTCTTAATATTTCTAATATCTCCGTGATCTTTAAGGCAAACGGGCAAAAGTGTGTTGCCTTTGCTAGCTGTAGATATCATTAGGTAACTTGTGAATATTTTGCCTAGATTTAATAAAATTTAAAATAATTTGATCTTATGAAGTTGGCTGTAAACTTAATTGTAATTAAAAAAATGTGTATCTTCAGCTGATCCTTTTCAGGAACAATAGTTCCTTTTTGGGAACAACAGTTCTCTAATTTTATACTCATGACTTATTACATGGGAGATTTGATTTCATGTTGTTTTCTGGACTGTATTTCAGTAAATTAACTATGTTTAAATGTAAATGTATTTAGTTTTTTATTTTTATATATAAATATTCATTTGTAAAATATGTTGTATATGATGTAAATGTGTTATAAATAAAATAAATATACATTATTAAAATAAAGTTATACACACACACACACACACACACACACACACACACACATTTGTACTTACCACGTGTAAGTTCAGAGCTGGCCAGCGAGGAAAAAAATTTCTTCCAGCACGGATGTTGATATTTTCTTACAAAGCTAATTTATTGTTGAAGTAAAGGGCATGCAGTTTTTATTCTGGCTGTCTTTGAGGGCATTGAGCATGTATATGCTATTCTGTAAAATCATTACAAATAGGAAAGAAATCATATTTGGGGACATTGTTACCATTTCTTGGATAGTTGAGAAACAAGTACTAGAAAAGCTTCCCAGGAGGGGAAGATCTGTGTGATTTTCATGATCATGACCAAGGCTGTGCTGATTACATAGAAGTTGCCCCTGTGTGCAGCAACAGTCTGTGTGTTCAGACTTCAGAATGTTCTAATTAATAACAATAACTTCCTTCCTTTTTTGTTTGGAATCAATTTGTTTTGAATATGTCCTCTGACATTTTCTAGAGAAAAGTAGAAGGTTAAATTATCCAAGGATATTGTGGAGTTCAAAACCCAGCCCTTCACACAGACATACACGCGCGCGCGCGCACACACACACACACACACACACACACACACAGAAAACAAAACACTAAACCGGAACCTTTGAGCTTTCCGTGAGAAATTCGGTCTTCATGATTCCTACTTCCTTTGAGAAGTGATCTTGTTCTCCTTTTGATGAATTCTGACTTTCTTGTTCTGTGGCTGCCATCTCAGTTGTTGAACGATTTATTTTTCTTGCTCAGAGAATGGAGTTTTCCAGATCATATGGCTATACCTTGTATTGTTGTCAAGGTCAAAATCTTTTAATTTTATTGATAGAACTGGTATTGTAACCTGAGGGTCTCCTGCTGTATATTTTAATCCTGTCATATTGCCTAAAAACAGTCATATCTTGGCTTTTGGTCCAGCAATATTTTTATTAAATTCCTTGGCCACATCTAGTTTACTTTTCCTTGAGAGAAATATAACAGAATACTACCAGCATCATGATCGCAAATAGATTGTTACCGTGGCAACCTGACAGTTTTTAATATTAGAATTTTCTTGTTAAAGCAGAACTTATGACACTGGGGACCTTTCCCTGACTCTGAAAACTTTATGCTGCCTCTTATAGTTGGTATTACCCTGTGTCCAGTAACAACATTATTGTTCTTTAATAAGAAAACAGTTAATTTTAAACATTTGCTCAAAATTTCTTTGCTTCTATGATAGGAAGACCTATGTTTTCTCAACTCCAGTCCTTCTTTGCTGTGGTGTCTTTTACAGGTAGATGCCAGTGAGATTTGTAAGAAACACTAAAGAGAATCACAGTTTTGTATCTGACATCAAAGAACTTTGCCATTTACTAATGGCACGAGTGGTCTTGGGAAAACTGCTTAGTCTTTGGGACTGTTTCTAAAAATTGTAGGTGGGAGTATTAGTCCCTGTCTTATTTGTCTCATGAGCGTGTTTTAATAAAGTAATACGTAAAATATTTATTACTCCTTTTTATTTACAGTGGAGAAGGAAGGTTAAATGCATACATAACATGTATGCATTGTATTGGGTTTGTGTATTACCTCATTTAGCCCCCACAATAACTCTGTGAAATAAATATATTATTCTCAATTTATGTAGGAAGATGTTTATAGGCAGAGAGCTTAATTGGCTTGCTCAGATCACACAACTTACTAAATATCTAGGTGGACTTGGAACCAGAGTTGTCTGTCTCTGTTTCCAGTGCTTTCTCACTAATTCTTGTGCCTGCCATGGTAGCTGGCACATAGTAGGTGCTGGATATTTGTTGAATAAATGAATACTGCAGTGAATACTTCTGGGAAGTGGTAGCTTGCCCTTGATAAGGCTGACCATTTCATTTGTAGATGAGCTGGATCTAGACTAGCCAAGAAAGGAGAAATCACTAATTCTGCAGAAGGTAGGCTCTAGTTGTTTCTATATATATTTTTTTTAATTTGAGAGAGAGAGAGAGAGAGAGAGAGAGAGAGAGAGAGAGAGAGAGAGCGCAAGCAGGGGAGGGGCTGAAGGAGAGAGAATTGTAAGCAGGCTCCACACTCAGCACGGAGCCTGACATGGGGCTCAATTCCACGACCCTGGGATCATGACCTGAGCTGAAATCAAGAATTGGATGCTCAGCTGACCGAGCCACCCAGGTGCCCCTATAATTTTCTTCATAGTCACTCGTCCATCAGGCTTTCATCAGACCTTACTGAACCAATACTATGTGCCAGGGCCCTGTACACACAGAGATGACTAAGACCGTCTCTGTAGCTGACAGCCTGGTTGGCAGTTTTTGTAGTCAGGCTCTTTTGAAGGTGCATGAACGTGTTCAAGTATACATAATATTTTGTTAAGCATTTACGTCATCACCAAATAACTTTGTTATTAAGACCTAGAGACTATTCCACTCTTTGCTGCTTTATTAGTAATTAAGAGACCGCAAGAGGCATACTACTCTGAAGCTCTGAATAAATACAGTTTGACATAGACACCTTAGCATCTCAGGGGCAAACTTCAAGGCAAATTGTTATTTGTTCATTGTCCAGTTATTGAGTGCTTCTTGTGCTAACCACTTATATTTGGTTACAATCTTCGTATAAAGATTGTTGCTGTTGGTTCATTTCCTCTAATAAGATTGTCACAGTCACATAAAGGGTACTGTACACAGGGGGCTCCTGCCCTCACAGTGTACCAGAAGGGCATCACCCCCAGCCTGTGAGTGTCTAGGATGGTGATTGGTGGGGCAGGGCCTCTTAGCCAAGTCTGTAAGTCTTTGCAGCTCGACAGGGTTGGGAGAAGGGCTGTTAAGTAGAGGAGACAGCATATGCCATCACACAGATAGCAAAGATGTTGCCTCTGAGAAACTACTGAGCGATTCAGTACGGCCAGAGCATGGCCAGAACATGGCCAGGAGGCAGGAAATTGCTTAGAAAAGAGGCGAACGATAGGCAGGAGCCAAGGAGTTGGACCTTGTCTTGAAGGAGAACCATTTGCAGGTTTTTAATTTGACAAGAGCCGTGGGATTTGGGGAGTTTGATGTGCACTTTAGAAATCTCTTTCTACAGAGGCCTGGAGGATGGTTGGAAGAAAGCAGGACTAAGGCTAAGGCTGGGAAGCTGCTGCAGCAATCGGATCGAGGAACTGTGTGGCCTGGGGCTTGCGGCTGTGGCCGTGGTGGCCGCGGTGGGCAGCCATAGGAGGAGGAAGGGGGTGAGGACGGTGGAGAGGCAGGATAGCTAGTGCTTGGAGACTGCCCATGTGGATGGCAGAAGAACGGAGGCCGAGAGGATGTCTCTAACCTGGCAGACCCAGGCAGGGGGTGGTAGCGCCCTTCAAAAAGACAGCAGGTCCAGCAAGAGTCGCTGACAGCAGGGGGAACGGAGGGGAGGGAGTGCTGGTGTGGATCCTAAGTTCTGTTCTGAACTTGTGCTTGTGGGACATCAGGTGATGCAATCAGAAGGGAGCTGGACATTTGAGACTGAGTCTCAAGAGAGATTTGGCAGGGAGGAAATTGAGACGTGAGGACTCAGAATTGCTGGCGGCTAGCTGGTACTGCAGAAGTGGGAATAATACAGGGAGAGGGTGGAAATGGAGACGGTGGGCATGTGGAGGGAACCCTGTGGAACAGGGCTGGGGAGGAAGCTGGCTGAAGAAGCAGCCAGCTAAGGCGACTGAGAGGGAGCGAAGTCGGAGGACACCGTGGAGAGAAAGATGTAGAAACCAAGGGAGAAAACCTTTCCAGAAGCAAATCAACAGTTTCCCGCTGTGGAGAGGTCAGTTATGATGAGGACTGAAGTGCTCATTGATTTCAGTAAAGAATTCTATAGTGAGCTTTACTAGGTCACCTTAGTTAGAGTGGGGAGTGCTGGGTCGTCTAAGGAAATTCGGCTGTGAGTGAGCAGAGTAGGATGGCAGTTAGAAAGGGGAATGGAAGTTGATGGTTGACTGGTTGTTGTAATGTGTTAGAAGCTTGGGAGCCAGTAATGCAAATTTAAAGACAAGTTGGGGTCCGGGTTGTTAGTGATGAAGTAAGATGTCCGAGAAGATGAGAGCAGAGGACTGTAACCCTGAGTCCCCCGATGGCCCGTTGAGCCTGTTGTGGGTTGTCCCATGGGGCCAACCGCAGAAGCTCGTGCAGTGGTCTCACCAGTCGGAGGGCCTGGAATGCACACGTGCCTGTGACGATGTGTGTGTAACACTACTCTGAGGTCACAGTCCCCTAGTTTTTTCACTCACCTTCTGATAATGCCTTAAAAGAAATCACAACTTAATAAAAAGCAGACTGACCATTACATTAAAGCATAGCCTTCTAAAAGCTCCACGTGCCCTCGGGTGTTTACGTAGGTACACGTAGACAAGGTAGAAGAAGGGAACCATTTGTTGTACAGACTGCACAATGCACACCACTCAGAAGTGGCCTGCCGATGCCAGGCCCTCGTGAGAAGACTGTCCACCAGATTGTAGACCCATTAATTTTCTGTAGGGGGTGATATGCTTCATGGTCCCCTCTTGATGGGGACCTGCAAATTGTCCTCATAATTCCCAGCATGCATAGAATGACGTCACATATGATCTAGTTTGTCCTCAGTGCTCCCGCGGTACAGATGCGGTAAAAAGGACAGGCGTTGACCCCCAGGTGTGGCAGCTTCTGATGCTTGCTCTTTGTGGTCCTCCTTGGTTTTTTCTACAGGTTTTCTCAATTTGTGCTTCCGTTTTCAGTCATAACTCTTACTGTCAGCTAAAATTGTTTTCTTGAAGCTAGTTAGCTATTGACTTTTTTCCTTATGTTTTTTTAAAATAGGCATTTCCCTCCACCATTTGCTCAGCAACTTATGTTGCTTTCTGTTGCAAAGACTTTAATCTTTTTTATTTAACGTTTATTTCTGAGAGACAGAGACAGCATGAGCAGGCGAGGGGCAGAGAAAGAGGGAGACAGAATCTGAGGCAGGCTCCAGGCTCTGAGCTGTCAGCATAGAGCTCGACACGAGGATCGAACTCACAAACCGCGAGATCATGACCTGAGTTGAAGCCGGATGCTTAACTGACTGAGCCACCCAGGTGCCCGTGTTGCAAAGACTTTTATTTCAGCATGGCCTTTTTCCCCCTGAAAGCTCTTAAGTCGTAGGTTGATGGTACCTGCTGACAGTACTTTGAGGAAACCTTGTACTGTGTCAGGCCCTTCATTATGTCACCTGGTTTATTGCAGTGTAGACCTACAAAAATTATATTGTGCTGTGCTGGAGTGACTTAGTATGTTGGAGTGGATTTTTATGAGCAATATATTTGCCCCATATAGTGATCATATCTCCTTTAATATGTGACACTTATAGTAAGTTTAAGATACAGCCATTCTGGATTGGTTTGGGGAGGTAACAGTGACTCCTTTACCCACCGACCTGTGTGAAAATCACATTTATTTTTTTCCCAAGACCAATATTTTCTTCTTTCTATTGTAATTAGTTTTCTCATTCTGCAAGTTAACTATGATAATAAATACTGAATACTTGGCATGTTTTCTCAAGTATGAAAATAAAAGCTTATACTTAATGTGTAAATTACAGCTGAACATAGGTCCAGACATATGGTTATTAGTGTTGCTTAAATCACTGGGACTTTTTGTCAGCGTTGTTACAGATGTTCTCAAAGGGCCTTCAAATTGCTTTCCTTTTTGTCCTCTGTAAATAAAATTAATACATTTTTAAATGCATGAGTTTCAAATTTATGTGCCCCTGTACTTGGAGATCCACATATAAACAGCAGTGACCAGTTCTGAGGAGTCCAGATGCCCTGGGCTTGCTTACATGCCTCCTGGTCTCTAAACATTTGCTTTCGTGTTTCTGGCTAAAAGCCAGCAGCAAATTATACTTTCTGTGCAACTGTTAGCACACTCTCTCCCTTCTCAGAGCATGATCTGCAAAATGTACTCATAAGACATCAAATTTGAATTGCAAATTTGTGTGTGAATATTATTTTACAAGTAGTCAGGAAAGAAACCAAAGGGGAACATTTCCCTAATTTGTTAGCAAGCTGTACACATGATTTGTAACTGATGCTCATCTTGACCATATAGTCATCAGCATTCTGCAGGGTATGGAGATGCCAGTATTCTCGAATCTTTCTTTTCTTTTTATTGAAGTCACTTTATTAACCTATGTGTTTTCTGTTTTTCTTAAATTAAAATCTCATTAAAAAAACTTTTTTTTAATGTTTTTATTTATTTTTGAGACAGAGAGAGACAGAGCATGAGCAGGGGAGGGGAAGAGAGAGAGAGGGAGACACAGAATCTGAAGCAGGCTCCAGGCTCTAAGCTGTCAGCGCAGAGCCCAACGCGGGGCTTGAACTCACGAACCACAAGATCATGACCTGAGCTGAAGTCGGACGCTCAACCGACTGAGCCACCCAGGTGCCCCAAATTAAAATCTCATTTAATTGTACCATCACAAGATAGCAAATGGTCTTTATTTTACAGTGTCTAAAATTGCCTGTTTTAAAAGAAGTACATAACCTCAGATTCGTTTATTAATTATTACTTTGAACTGCTTTGTAGTAGACAGGTGATAGAGTGGGTGAGATGAAGGAGATTATGATGACTGTGTATAATTATGTGTATTTGCTTCAGAATAAAGCTAGATTTTTCTTCTCTGTGCAAGGGGAGAGAGAGTGAGAAAAAGAAGAAATACTTTTTTCTCTTCATTTTGTGAGGTGTTTGCGCTTTTACTTTTTTTTGGCCGATCATGGTATTGTTATTGATACTAGGAAATCAGACCTCCAGATACTGAAAGAAAAGCAGTTGAATGAAAGATCACCAGGTAGTGATGGCCTTGGCAGTGTGTTGATGTGTCTGAGACTCTCACGCTCTAAATTAGAGTCAAAGTCAAGCCTTGAGGTTTCCTATAAGCCCAGTTTTAAGGTTGGACAAGTTACTGTTTTTCCAGGAGCACTTCATTTGTAAAGAAACTTCCTGTAGAAGAATCATACCCATGGAGCTGATAACTTAAGAAATTAATCATATGTTTTCTTTCTTGATAGCTTTGGCTCTCTCCCTTGACTACTTTCCTCTCTGCTCACATGCTAATATAGTTAAGTTTGCTGCATTGCTTTTTCTCCCATAATCCGGATCAGTCACCGAGTTTTGAATATCATCATCCAGACATGCCTTAAGCTGTGGAGGACCACACTCGGTCACTGAGGAGATGGCTTCTTTCAGAGCCTTGTACTTAGCCTTGCTGAGTTAGGGTTGTTTTCTCCACACAGGAGAGAAATCACACACATTGTGATAAATAAACAAGTGACTCTCACCATCTGCACCAATCATTTGGGAATTATTTTGAGCAGAGTGGCTCCCCGTATTCGTAATATTGGCAAATGTGTGTGACTACTGATCTGGGTTGCCCTCAGTTACTGCTGTGGACCCCTGTTGGTGAATTCAGGGCTACTGCCAGGGCTTGGGTAAAATCTCCTTTTGCCGTCAGCAGCTATGAATAATAACATGTTGACTGAGCATGTACTATGTACTGTGCACTGTGCTAAGTACTTTACTTGAATTATCTTGTAAAATATCCACTTGCGATCATTGTCAGTGGGTGACAGATTTATATGCACTATTAAGTCTGCAAAGAAAATATACTATTAAAATATAATTTTCCGAATGTTAGAACTTGGCTTTCATAGAAATACAGACTGTAATGTGTCCGTGATTTATTAACTTATTAACAAGGAAACTGGTAAGGATTAATGATGGCTCCAAGAGTGTTTCGGCATTAAAAAACAATGTTGGAGTAAGACCACTAGGTTGGAGAGGCAAAGCTGGCAATGTTCTGCAGGCAGTAAATCCACAACTTTTAGGGTTATCCTTTCTGTGGGCCAGGAACCTACAAGTTAACCTGTGGTTCTACATGTCTCACTCTAATGGGATAATAAATAACACAGTCAAACCAGGGACATTGCTCTAGAGAATTAAACCTTGGGCAAGCCTGTTAAATGGTACCTCATATGACATTGCAAGGGCATGTGGGTTTTTCCATGTTTTGAATAGTTTTCATAACAATGTCCTGTTTAAAAATTTTTTTTAATTGAAATATCGTTGACACAAGGTGTTAGATCGGTTTCAGGTATATACAACATAGGGATTCAACAACCCTGTATTATGCTGTTCTCACCACGAGTGCAGCTACGGTGTCACCACACAATGCTGTTATGATACCATCGATTGTATTCCCTATGCTGTGCCTTCTGTCCTCATGACTTGTTCTTCCCATAACTGGAAGCCTGCTTCACCCACTCCCCTTCACCCACTCTGCCCATCCCCCCAACCCTCTCCCCTCTGGAGACCATCAGTTTGTTCTTTGATTTAAAAAAAAAAATTTTTAACGTTTATTTATTTTTGAGAGACAGAGACAGAGCGTGAGCAGGGGAAGGGCAGAGAGAGAGGGAGACACAGAATCGGAAGCAGGCTCCAGGCTCCAAGCTTTCGGCACAGAGCCCGATGCAGGGCTCAGACTCACAGACGGTGAGATCATGACCTGAGCTGAAGTCGGATACTTAACCAACTGAGCCACCCAGGCGCCCCCATCAGTTTGTTCTTTGTAACAGTGACTTCTTCATATTCTATAACTGAGTTACTTTTCCTCCTAAGCCTCCACCTCGGTCGGGACTGGGGGTGGGTTAAGGGAAAGAATGTGCAGCACTGGGACAGACTTGCCAACTGATGGTGCCTCTCTTCCTTCTGGTTTCAACTGTTTCTCTTGTGTAGCTCAGCTTCTTTTAGGTAAATGCTCAACCCTTTGCATTTTCTCTGGGAACAAATCTGTCCTCTGGTCCTTTCTTATTTCCGTGCCAGGTGGTTTATCTAGTCTGGTCCCTGAACTGGCCTAAGCCTCTGCTCTTGTGATCACTCCACCCTGGCCTTGGTCTTCTGCTTCCATCCATCCTGTCCCTGTGTCCACATGACCCACTGGGTTGCAGAGAAGTTCAGGGTCCCGGGCACGTTACACTGTACGTGCATGGCTGTAGGGGGCTAGAGGAGGCCTTCGTTGAGTTTTGCTTCCTGTTCTGTGTTGGTCAAGGTTTTGAACCAAATGGGAGGCTTCTCTTAGAGCTTATTCTAAATCCAGGCTATACATTATAATCACCTAATGGTGCTTTTAAAAAGTTACCTCATCCCAGACCAATCAAAATGTCTGGGGGTGGGGTCAGGCAGTAGAAGGCTCCAGAGGCTTCCCAGGTGATCCTGGTATTCCTGGTGTTCAGGTAGGCTCAGAGAGGCAGGTCACTGCCAGTGCTGAGGTTTTTATAAGTACCTCATCCTTAATTGTTAAAACAAATGCTTAAGGGATTTAGAAAACACATTTTCTCTTATAAGACTTGGCTTTTAAGAATGTTGTCTTGCTGTTGCTTTAAAACAATGATTTCCGAGTGTCAAAACTTAGTATCAATCCTTTCCCTTTGTAGTTGTCTTTCAACAAACTTAAAAATCCCTTGGGCAAATGGATGCCTTTGACAACAGAGGCAGAGTCAAGTATAAGGAAACACACAAAAGCAAATCTAATTAATATATTTCAAGAATGATAGTCCCACAACTTCCTGTTGTCCCCATCTTAGAGGGGTGATAACTGAGGCAGAAAGGTTTAGTACAACTTGCCCAAGGTCGCTTAGCAAATGATGGGACTGGAATTTGAACCAGTCTATTTCACTTAGCCCTGTTTGCATATGAAGCTAAGTTCTTCTGGCATCTTGACTTAAGAGATAAAATGGCAAATGTATTTTTAGAAAATACAAACTATTAAATAGTGATGAGAGTCATGAGCTTCTACTAGAAAAGCTTTTAAACTTGTAATGAAACTGTAAAATGAAATCTTTAGCTCATCTGACCTAATCATTATTCAAAACACCATTTATGTGAGAAAATATATCTTAAGTTCAGAACAGCTTTGGACTTTAAATATCAGACTTTTGGAAATTGCCTTTATTAATATTTTCTAACCAGTTAATATTCATGAAGTTCTAAAATGATTGTTACCATAGATTTTATTATCTATGTCTTAGGGTCAAATATTTTGTAAAGATATACAACTCCAATTTTATAAAGAAAGTCAATGGGAGAAAATGTTTCCATTTGGATTTGGAATTCAAAAAGTCTGATTATCAAACATTTAAGAGGCAAAAGATGAACAAAAGTGGGGTCTTGTATTCCCAGTTGTATTGGTAAACTATTAAGTACTACATACGAATTTCTGAAATAAAGATTTTGTTTCAGACGTTCAAGGAGTTGATAGAAAATGGGCACTAATTCTCTCAGAACGTGAGCCCCGAACGTTTGTCAGCCCGGTGCCGTCCTCAGAAGTCACCCTGAGTGGCAACTTGGGAGATTAGTTTAATTTGTAAGGCAACTTTTATATACACTTGGACTTCCCAAACCTGTGGAAAATATTTGCTTGCAGGAGGCATTGATGGGAGCAGGGTTTGTGATTGTCACATTAAAGACAAGTGCTGGCAAGTGCCAGAAGGCAAGGTTTTATTATCTGTCGTCCTTCATGAAGCTTCTCGTGGGGTGGAGGCTCAGCTTTAGATGCCGAGACCTCAGAGGACGGAAATTTCTCCTGATATGGGGAGAATTCACCTTGTAGACCAGGTGGCCCCGGGAAGGTAAGTATCTAAGTGTCGCAGGTGGTCACGGGAAAGCTCAAAGACCCCGCCCCGAACCTGCCGCTTCCTTTGTTCTGCTCTGCCACAGGGAGCCAGATGCCAGATGCGGAAGTGCTGCAGTGCTGGCCTGCTGGGAAATCCGAGTGTAACAGCCCGCGGAGCCCTGTGCAGCGCGCTCACCGCCATTGCACACTGGCTGCCAGGATGTGCGTGGGGCTGGGGGGGGAACGCGGGACACATCTCGTAGCAAAATTTCATTTCTAAGAAATATTCGTAGTCTTTTTTTTTTCCCAGAGCAATTTATAATGTTTAATTTTTACATCAGTTGGTTTGCTGTTTTACTCAAATATTGATGTGTGAAATGTAAACTTAATTGGATGCAAACACCTCCTTTTGTTATTTATTTAATCAGTTGTTGGAAGCTGGACTGTTCCAGACGGCATGTCTGCAGGTTGTGTGTAGGTCACAACTGGTATGGGGTCTGAAATCTGCAATGGGCTGTGGTCTTTGTTTATGACGGGGTGATGTGAAGAGTGGGAGGTATAAATTCTAAAGATGCAGCAAGCAGGGATCCTGGAAGATTTCCGTGAGGGCTGTAACTTCTGTGCACAGTCTTGTGCTTTTGACGTTATAGGTATGGCACTTAGATTTTTTCTGGTCCATAGAAGCAGGTGTCATTAAGGGACCAGTGGACGAGAGTATTTGAGATTTGACCCGTAATGGCCAGTTACCAAAATAAGACATATCCAAGTACACAAGCATATATGAACAGGAGCTTCCTTTATACATGAGCAAGGGAACTTTCCTGTCGTGTTCATTATTGGCAGGAAGGGGAAGGAAGGAGAGAAGGCAGGATGGACTCATTTAACATATGGAAAGTTCAAGTCCTGCTAGAGTAAGTGTTCTGAGCGCCTATCTGTTGAGACTGAGGGTTGAGGACAAGACTTTAGGAGGGAGGTCATATGGGGTTGTGTTTATTCAACACTGATGTTCCAGGCAGCATGCTAAGCCCTTTGCATGGGAGAGCTTGGTTTTACAATCCAGTCAATCTTACTCTATTTGATTTAGAAAAGTAGGCGGCTTGGCTAAGATTACTATTGCAGTCTGAACCCAGAGCCCAGAAACGACCATTGCTTTATTTTCTACATGTTTCCTCGGTAAACTTTAGGTTTTTCAGGTGACCATTGTTGAACAGGGGAACCCGATTTCGCCTGATTCCTGCTCTCCTGTGCCGGGGATGATGCCAAAAGAGGAGGTTCACTCCAGTCTCTTTTAAGGAATGATTTGGAGCAGTGGTGTGTAGGGTAGGAAGCCATGGAAAGTATTGATAGTCCTGAGACTCAGGGGTTATTTGTTCTGCTTTGGGGAGAGGAGTTGGATCTTCAGTTTTACCTTATTTAACAACCACAGTGAATCAGATTTATTTACAATATTTTCTAGGCATTTTTTTTGTGTGGACTGTTTAGTTATTTCAGTCATGTATACATTTTTACCATTTCCCCATAACATATGTTGAAGCAGAAGTCTCATCTGCTAGAAGCAATATTAAAAGTGCTTACACAACAATAATGTTGATACAAAAGATCATTTGTAACCAAACAAAGAAGTTTAACTACTGTACATCATTTATCTTCATCTGTCTGGAGTGGCAAGGAAGGAAAGAGATGCTGAGAAATGAGGAGAAGGAAGGAAGAGAAAAAATGCATTAGCTTTTTTGGGAACATAAAAAATTTTTTGGATTTCTACCCTGTGTTTGTTTTCATGATTTTCTTTGCTTTTCTTCTTTTTCTCTTAATTGGTTTCAGGTTCTAGTAAAGTCCAGGACCTGTGTGTGTCATCATCCTCTGATATAGAAGTCCTCTTCCTATTTGCTTTTTAACTGACTAATGTTAAGTCATATTTCCATAGCATTCTGTTTACTCATATCTGGAGGCTTCTTTTCTTGACATAGTTAAATATGAATGTCTGTGTTCGGGAATCAAACCTCTGTCTTTTTTTCCCTCCACTCCTTTCTCAGTGCTTGAGCACAGATTGTGCACATCGTATGCAGTTAGAAGGCATGTTCACTCAATAATATATCCATTCATATATTCTGCTGGCAGGTTTTGAGTGCCTGATATGGGCCAGTTCCTGGGGATGTGCTGGGTTTTAGGGATATAAAGATGGCAATGGTGTAATCCCCTATTCCTAAGACACTCACTCTCTTATAGAGGAGAAACGTCTGTTTAGAAGAAAAACATTGGAGTGTGCTATGATCAGTGTTAGAATAGAGCTTTCCTGATCCATGAACTAAGCAAAAAAAAAATACCTATCTCCTAGAATTATCAAGTGGGGTAAATATGATAGTGTCTGGAAAGCACCAAGCCATAGTGCCAGATACATAATAGGTCATCAATAAATGGCCGCTGTTATTATTCATGAAGTACAGTGGGTTCATAAAAATGGAAGAGCTACAGGGCACTGGGGTGGCTCAGTTGGTTAAGTGTCTGACTTCGGCTCAGGTCATGATCTCATGGTCGATGAGTTCAAGCCCCGTGTTGGGCCCTGTGCTGACAGCTCAGAGCCTGCTTAAGATTCTCTCTCTCCCTCTCTCTCTGCCCCTCCCCTGCTTATACTTTCTCTCTGAAAAATAAACTTTAAAAAATATATTAAAAAAAATAGATCAAATTTCCGTGCTGGTTTATTAAAGAATCTCAAGTGAATTGAGGCCCAGGAGGCAGGATATGCCAGCACCTTTTATGGTAGCCCTGTTTCCTTCTGACCTTTCCAGTCCCCAGTCGTGAGCCAGAGTTGAATTCTGAAATGTATCTTTTTCAAGGACTTGTGAGTGCCTGGGAATTCTTGGGAGGGCAGGTGATGTAATTCTAAGTATCTTTGCTTCTCTGTGGTCTTTCAGAAATCTTTGTTGATTGAATTCATTTGTAGAATATATAGGTAGCCTCTAGGAAACACTTCTGTGGAATATTAGTGTGATTTTACTTGCTAGGTTTTGCAAATGTAATAGCCAAAGCTCTGAGGGAGGGAGGCATCCTTCCATTTCCAATGGTAGGACAAACTGTCTCTTTCCTATGTCATGTTTTTGCTATGACAGACTGATCAAGTAAGGTTCAACTATAGGATGCAATTAGGTGTTGTGCTCTGTGATAAATGCAGAAACAGAAGAGAGGAGTCCAGCAGGGGTCAGTTCAAGACCAGCTTAAATTGCAAGCATGCTAGATTTTGCTTCTCTGTAAAGTACAATGAGAAGAGAAACTGAAATGTGTAGTCCGAATGTGATCATTTTTATTTCAAGCTATAGAAAAGAATTGCCAAAAGTTTGGGTAACAATCTGTAACCATTGTTACTGGATGATAAAGACTGTCAGTGACAGAAGGTAAACGAAGAAAAGGAGGCGGTTTAGCTGCCTGTTCTCTGACATGGCAGCGTAGGACTTTCAGCCAAACTTCTTTTCCTTACCGATGATTTTGTGTTGGCAGAGGCTAGAAGCAGCCTGGAAATATGGTGTGCCTTTCTTTGATCTTACTTACTTGGTAAGCTTTTTATAACAGAGTATTTTAATTTATCCCCCCCCCCTTTTTTTTTTTTTTTTGCTGGCTAGCCATAAAGATAAACTACTGCTAGTCATAGCTTGCATATAAAATGTCCATATTTCACAGAGTTATATTTATAATAAGAAACTGGGCATGGAATGATTACTTCTGGGCACTATGAGTAGAATAACAAAGGAATATATATAGAATAGCTGCAGGTTATCTTAGAGAATTGGAATGGACTTTTCTTTGCAACCTAGATGTATGCGGTTGACATTTATAAAACTAGGCTCCCAAATGCTAAAAACACAGTGTGTGTTAAAACTCGGAGTCCTGCAGGCTAATCTTGGTTACTGAGAATAAGTATTCTTAGCAGATAGAATAAGTTGTTTCCTTGATGCCTTAGTTTATCTCCCCCCTTCCCCCACCGCCTCCCAAGATAGCGGCTCCTTGTTACTTGTTGTAACTATTGAATTAAAGATTGTTATGCTGAGACTGGAGAATAATGGACTGTTACACCTGGAAGATGTCTGAAGGGTCATAAGCCCCTCGTTTGATGGGAGGCTGTGTGATGTGTTGTGGCCAGGGCTGTTGCCAACAAAATGCTTCCTACTTCCTGCATTGTTCTTTTTCCATGATACCACCCTTTTTTCTCTCCATAGTGCATGTTTGCTCACTCTTCTGCATATTTGAGTTTAATGCTGAATGTAATGCAGAAGTTAAGAACCCACCTCTGTTTTGCAGCACACTTCTTTAGGTGTAGACTAGAGCTCCATGCACGTAAGGACTGGTTACTACGGTCTCCCATCTGGGTTTTAACCTCTTTTTGGGATTGTTGTGAACTGTGTCTGCTGGAGCCTCTAGAGCCGAGAAGAGTGTGTGTCTCCTGAGGAGGGAATAGGGCTCTGGCTTGAAAGTACAGTAACTTACTCCCTGGAGTGCTCTTAGGGGGACGTTCGTGAAGCCTGTGATCCACATGCAGCAACACTTCAGGGCCTGGAGATGCTGGGCTAACACGGCGTTAGGAAGGGTTCAACAAAGAGGTGGTTATATGGCCTGGACCACAGACAGGCAGTGTGCCTAGCACTTGTGTTCTGAAAAAGCCAGCTTTGTTGGGTGCATTAAGTTTTTTCTTTTCAACCAAAGTATTTCCTCTGTCCGTATTAACTTTCTGTTTTGAGTGACAAACTGCCACCAACTTACTGGCTTAAAATAGTACATATTTATTGATTCTTATAGTTTCTGTGATTCTAATAGTTAATTACTTACATATTATCTAAGTTTTACAGACCTCTGTTTATTCTTCCTCTGGTTTTTATTCTAAGTTTCACATCTGGGCTTCTTATAATGCCTGACTTTTCTAGAAAGAAAATAGTAATAATAATAATAATAATAAATAATAAATAAATAAATAAACCACTGATGTGAGCACATTAACATTCAACCCAGTGTTTTATCCTGGGGCTCCTGTTTGAAGCCACTGTTACCAGATGGTGAGGACTCCATTCTCCAAATGTGCATGTTTATATCTTGCTTTAAAATAGTTCACTTAGTCCCAAAAGTTTATTTTTGCTTTTGTTTTCCTTGCCTTAGGAGACCTATCTAGAAGAGTGTTGCTATGGCCAATGTCAGAGAAATTACTGCCTGGGTTCCCTTCTAGGAGTTTTATGGTTTCAGGTCTCACATTTAGGTCTTTCATCCATTTTGAGCTTATTTTTGTGTATGGTTGTAAGACAGTGGTCCGGTTTCATTTTTTTACATGTAGCTGTCCACTTTTCTCAGAACCATTTATTGATGTATATATTGATTGTCATAGATTAATTGAACATATAATTGTTGGTTTATTTCTGGGCTCTCTGTTCAGTTCCATTAATCTATGTGTCATTTTTGTGCCAGTACCGTACTATTTTGATTACCATAGCTTTGTTGTATGTCTTGAAATCTGGGACTGTGACATTTCCAGCTTTGTTCTTCTTCAGATTGCTTTGGCTGTTCAGGGTCTTTTGTGACTCCTTACACATTTTAGTATCATTTCTTCTACTTTGTGAAAAATGCTGTTAGGATTTTGTTAGGGATTGCATTAAATATGTAGACTGCTTTGAATAATATTGACATTTTAACAATATTAATTCTTCCAGTTCACGAGCATGGAATACCTTTCCATTTGTTTGCATCATCTTCAGTTTTTTTCATTAGTGTTTTATAGTTTCTGGAATATGGATCTTTCACTTCTTCCGTTAAGTTTTTTCCTAGGTATTTTATTTATTTATTTTTTGGTGCAATTGTAAATTGTGTTATTTTCCTAATTTCTTTTTCTGCTACTTTATCATTAGTGTATAGAAAGGCTACCAATTTCTGGGTATTAATTTTTGTTTCTTGCAACTTTACTGTATTCATTTATTACATCTAGTAGTTTTTTGGTGCCATCTTTAGGATTATCTATGTATAGTATCATGTTGTCTGAAAATAAAAGCTTTTGCACAGAAAAGGAAACCATCACCAAAACAAAAAGATAACCTACTGAATGGGAGAAGATACTTGCAAGTGATATATCCAATAAGGAGTTAGTTTCCAAAATATACCAAGAACTCCTACAACTCAACAGCAAACACAGCCTGATTGCAAAATGGTTAGAAGACCTGAATAGACAGTTTTCCAATGAAGACATTCAGATGACGGGCAGACACATGAAAAAATGTTCAGCATCACTCATCATCAGGGAAATGCAGATCAAAACCACAATAAGGTATCAGCTCACACCTGTCAGGATGGCTAAAATGAAAAAGGTGAGAAACAGCAAGGGTTGGTGAGGATGTGGAAGAAAAGACTCTCATACACTGTTGGTGGGAATGTAAGTTGCAAGTCAGTATGGAGGTTCCTCTATATGTAAGTATGTAAACACATAATGGCATATTACACATAAAATAGGATGAGATTGTGCCATTTGAGACAACACGGATGCACCCTATGCTAAGTGTAGTAAGTCAGACTGAGAAAGACAAATACCATATGATTTCACTTCTGGTAGAATCTTTAAAAAACCTAAATGAACAAACGAAAAGCAGAGTCAGACCTATAAATACAGAGAACAAACTGATGGTTGCCAAAGGGGAGAGGGTGTAGGGAATGAGCAAAGCAGGCAGAGAGAAGTGGGAGATGCAGGCTTCCAGTAATGGAATGAATAAATCCCGGGAATAAAAGGGACAGAACCAGGAATACCATCAGTGATGTGATAGTCATGTATCGGGACAGGTGGCGGCTATGCTCGTGATGAACACAGCATAATGTATAGAGTTGTGGAATCACTGTGTTGTATACCTGAAGCTAATGTAACATGTGTGTCAACTGTACTTAAAATAAAATGGAGTTAACTTAAAAGATAAAATAAAAAAATAAAATAGCTAACTTACTCTCCATAATTGAAAGCAATATAGTGACTTTTAAAACATTCTTTAACTCAGGATTTTCACTAATTCTAGCTGTGAGTCCCTTCCATCCAGTCCAAATCTATCCAAATTTTACAGACTAGCTTGTAAACCCTTGAAACAAAATGCCTCGTCACAGATGCGGGCCTTCTGGAAGTCAATCAGGTCCCATGGGGCCACAACACAGAGAGCTGGTAACTGTGGTCTCAGCCTTGCCTTCCTGCTCTTTGCTCAGTCAGAACTTAGTTTTACAAGTAATGCACTAGAACAGACTCTCTTATGTTAACAACGATTGATATGAAACCAAGGGTCTACACTTATGGGAGGGTATTGATGGTTGGCCAGTGACTGGCCAGTCCCACATTCATGGCAAGTAGTCTGGTGGATGGTGTTAAAACCATTCTGTGGATCACAGACAGGCCCCGGGAGCACCGGCCTTGATGGAAAGGTGGGTGGCGTGGCCTGGAGTGATCCGTGGGCTCCCTGACTTAATTACCGTATGGGATATTGTTCCCATGGGGAGTATGTTCCAGCTTCCAAATGACTGACTTACAGATGCCACTCCTCAAAGGACCGGGCTACTTGCCCTGAACTAACTTTTTAATGGAACACATTAACTAAATGTAAGCATTCAGATTATTTAAGTTAACAAAACAAAACAAAACAAAACAAGTAATGCACTAGAAATGGTAAGCCAACACTGTTAGAGTCATTCAAGAATAATACTTGACAGAATAAATTCAAGAGTCATACTGTGGTATGGGAGAAAGAATATGAATTTATAAATTAGATCTGGATTCCATTTCTGACTCCATCACTTACCACCAATGATTTAGCTTCTGAGACTCAGTTTCTTCATCTAGAAAATAGGAATATGACATTAATATCACAATATTACGAGGATTAAAGTTTTATGGTGATAACATAGAAGTCATTAATATTCTTTGAGTTGTTGATGTAGGCCACTGTCATGTTATTAAGTATATCTACTAAGTGTAAAGGCAGATCTGAGGGGTGATGTCACTCCCAGAGGGAAGAGAGGAAACTGTGAGATTTGTCCAGTGAAATAGGGCTTAACCCTGGTCCTGGAAAGGTGTGTGTTAGACTGGTACACAGTGGGACACAGTGGGATTACTGGAATGTAACAGGATGGACAAAGGGAAGATTTTATTAATTAGGTCCAGACAACCATAGACTTTTTTTTTTATTGATTCTAATTTAGTAAAGAGAACTTGTAAATTTTTATTCTTCAGCTACTTCAAATTAACCAAGTTGTTACGTTAATGGTGATATTACTTACAACTTGGACCATTTTATTAACAGTGATACATTCTGTGAGAAATGGTAGAGAAAGAGAACCTTCAAAAAAGATATCTGGAGAGAAATCTGCGTGTGTATCATGTTATATAACCTCACACCTGGGAATGGTGAATATCGTATCCCAGGCCTATCCTCGCTTATGCTCTAGAAAAAGACAGAAAGGACCTTACTTCTTTAGGGACTTTCAGAACAGAGAAGGACCTTGGGCTTGGTCTGGGGATAGTCTCTTGACCTGAGGAGCTGGAGTTGAGGTTGACTGAAAGCCTGTTTCAACTCCACAAGTGTTGTTGAGCATGTGAGTCTGTGCTCAGCTCCTATGGTACTGTCTCTGCCTTGGGGTTACATTCCAGGAAGAATATTTCACGGGTTGTAAGAGAGATGTAGAAAAAGTGGTCTGGTGACATATGGACATGATTTCCAGTTGGATAGTGAGAGGAATTAGGGCTGGCTTACAAGCCTGTGACGTTGGGGCTGGTTTTTAACAAGTGAGTGAGATTTGGACAGACAGGAGAGGAGGTGGGAGGCTTCCTCATGTAAACAGTGAGTTCTTTCTTTGATGAGAGCTCCCCGCTCCTATATACCAGGAACAGTTTGTTGGCACTTGAGGAGTACAAGGAGTATGCTCAGTGAAAATTTGAAACTTTCTCTGAAGCATTATTCGTGTGGACTGGAAGTAGCCAAATAACATAAAGCACGTTTTCTTTTTCTATTTTTAGAAATAGGTCCAGAATATAGGTTTACAGATGTTTTATCTTTTTTTTTTTTTTGTATTTTTAGAAGTAGGTCCAGAATATAGATTCACTGATGTTTTATCACCTGATAAAATGTCAGTTCATCGGCTTCAGTTCATATGTTAACACATGATTACTAGGTTTGTAAATTATTTAGGTATTTTTATAACTGTGGTCTGTCTTCTCCCTTTGGCCACGCATTCACTCAGCAGTCTCCAGGCTGGCTTGTATTGACGCTATGCAGATTCATTTTAATACTGTTCTGTTCTGTCTTCCAAAGGCAGGCAAATATTCTGATAAAAAGTTGCAAAGTGAATTTTGTATTATTTAGTACTGAATACATATTTCTATACTTTGGGGCAAAACATTTGGCAGATTCATAAAACTGGATATTACTATTCATAAATAAAATTGCCTCAAGAGTCGTTTCATGGAAGAGAATTAAGAAACCATAGAAAATGGATAAAAAAGGGAAAATATTATTTTCTGCAATTTATTTTGTTTACTTGGGGGATTTTACTCCATTTCGATTTTTCACTTAAAAAGATAATTTCTTTCTCATTACTATTTCAAAGACTGCTGTTATAATATTTTCCTTAAATGAAATAAAGTTATTAGTAAAGATTTTGAGTCACATTAGTAAAATTATTTAACAAAAACTTATTGAATAACTACCCTGTGTCAGATACTTTTTAGAAAGATAAAGGTGAATAAATGCTGTTTTCTGTCTTCATAGACTTCATTATCTGGCGTATGAATTTACTGTAATAAAGATACTAGTTCTCCAGTGGTAGTGTGAACAAGATAGTTTGGGGATGTGGTGGAAGGGACTGTTAATTCTTTCAGGATGGTTTGGAAATGACCTTTGCACTGGTCCTTGCAGGACGAATGTAAAGTTGCCTGGCAGGAGGGAGAAGATGGGTAGGAAGAGTAAGGCATGGCTTTCCTGGTGGAGTTCTTGCCCTGTCCTTTAAAAAAAAAAAAACACAAAACTGAGCTTTTTAGAGCTCATAAGCTTTGATATGTGGCGAGCAGAAAAGTTGATTAGGTGCCTGTTAGGGATGGACCTAAATGGAACGGTTGTTAAAGGGGGTTTATGTGATCCCCTTTGGAAATGAGATGTTCAGGGCACAGAAGGACTGAAGAAGTTTGCGGTGTCTTGAGGAACAAGCTCAAAGTTCTGAGGAGGTAGTCAGTTCCATGTGCTTTTTCTATGAATAGCAAATATGCGGACCTTGAGTGTAGACATTTGTGAGACTAGCTGATGCAGAACAGAAGATTCTCAAATCCAGTACCTTGGGGGAGAAAACATCTATTTTCTGGTGAACTATAAGATTGCCAATGTAAGGGCATGGGAGTAATTCTGAGGTACTTTCACGAATTGCTTCTTTAAAAAGCAGGCACTATGGGAGTATTTTCTGTTGATTCTTTGGTTTGTCAAGCTGTCCCCACAGGAGAAGGCTTGTATAAGCTGGACGAGAGCTTTATTTATTAAGATAGGTGCTGGTCACTGAATGCCACCATGTTTCTGACATGTTTATTCCTCCTGCTGATTTGCTGGCTTTTCATTGTTGTTTCATGTTTCTATTGAGGCTTGCGGACATGCACATACCCCAAGAGCCATCCTTCCTGAAAGATACATTTTTTAAGAATGAGGACTGTGGGCTCTCGGGGCCTTGTCTCTTTCTGCTGGCTCGTATTTGTGAAACAAAAACATTTTCTAAAAAATTAAAAATAAATGTATGCTGGCCATCTGATGCCTCAGTTTGATTCATTGTCAATAAAGAACTGTCCAAGAGCAATTGGGTGGCAGGGGGGGGGGGGGGGTGGTTAAGGGTTAAGTTAATGTTTCATAAAGTCAAGAGAAACAAAAGCTAGCAGGATTACTTTTTGGACAGATTTCTCCCCACGGGGATCTTTGATTTCAAATTCACTCTCCTCTAGGTTTTCCTTTCTTCCAAATTATCAGTTGGAACCTGATTTTGCTCACCTAGTAATAAGAGTGCTGGCAATAAAATTATGAGGATGAAGCATCCATGTAAAATGTGTACAACGTCATGAACACTCGGTAAACACCAGTTGTCATTCTTACCACTGCCATCCATGCCACCGCCATCACCTTTCTTGGTAAATGCTTATTTCTCTTTCTCATTTACAGCAGGGTCGCTGACAGGTAATGTCGAAGAGTAGACACGTAGGTGCCAGATCTCAGGCACTTACGAATCCCTTCAAGTCTTGGACAGAGAAGGATTTGGTCCAGGCCACAAGCTCTTAGTCTGGAAAGACAGTGCATGTATCCTCGCAGAATGATGAATTATGCTGCACTGCCTTCCGTCGGAGGCCATGGCATTAAACGGTTATTCCTTGAAAGACAAGGTCTCAGAATCTTGTTGAGGGTGAGAGTAAAATCACATTGAAAAAATATATAGAAAACTTACCATATTTCATCAATTCCAACTGCAGATTTCTTTGTATGTATTTTTTATATCTGAAGTCAGCAGGTGTTTTGAAGTCAGTGACACGTTAACATTTTTTTTTCTTTGTAGGACGTAAGTGTGGTCTTACATGGGCAACTGAGTGGCCCAGTCAGTTAAGCGTCTGACTCTTGTTTTCAGTTCAGGTCATGATCTCGTGGTCTGTGAGATAGAGCCCCATGACCGGCTCTGCACTGACAGCTCGGAAGCCTGCTTGGGGTCCTTGCTGTCTCTCTCTGTCTCTCTCTGTCTCTCTCTGTCTCTCTTTCTTTCTCTCTTTCTTTCTCTCTCTCTCCCTTCCTTTCTCTCTCTCTGCCTCTCCCCCACTTGCTCTCTGTTTCAAAATAAATAAATAAACATTTAAAAAAATGTGTCTTATAATCATGGCATTTAAGGTTTGATGAAATCTGGTCAATGCTTAACTGTGTGGTACTCCCAGGAAGCACAGCAAGTGTCCAGAAAAGGGTCAGGAGAAGACCTTATGACAGAGTCGCGGGACTTGGCTATAATTTGTGTTTCTGACTGTGGTCTAACCCCCTGGGGTCGTTTCCACTCTGTGGCTCATGCTGCATCATCCTAACTGCTTCTGTTTTATTTCCAGTCTAGGTATCTCACCAGGATTACTTTGATAATCTGCTAAGAGTCCCTTTTAAAAACAATTCAGATCAGGGGCACCTGGGTGGCTCAGTTGGTTAAGCATCTGACTTCGGCTCAGGTCATGATCTCACGGTTCGTGGGTTCGAGCCCTGTGTTGGGCTCTTGTGCTGACAGCTCAGAGCCAGGAGCCTGAAGCCTGCCTCAGATTCTGTGTCTCCCTCTCTCTGTGCCCCTCCCCCACTCCTGCTGTGTCCATCCGTCTCTCGAAAATGAATAACCTTAAAAAAAAAGTCTAAAAACAGTTCAGATCTTGTTACTGCTCTTAAAGGCCTCTGAAAATTGCCCCCCCCCCCACCTTTTTGCCTCCACAATAAAAGGGACACTGTGTTGTCAGAGCACAGTGTGATTTGGAAGCTGATCTGGTTCCAGTCCTGAATCTACCACTACTGGTTATATGTCTCTGGACACGGTTCTCAACCTCTCTGAACTTGTTTTCCTGTTTGTAAAGTTGGTGTAATGATACCACTTCATCTCAGGAGGTCATAATATTTGCCAGCCGCTTTGCAAAGGCCTTGGTACATAGTGGATGTTTTGCCTACCTCTATTTCCTCATCTGTCAAATGGCCTTGATAATCTTTGCTCTCTTTAACTTCATAGGGTTGTTGTGATGACTGATGGAAATGACTTAAAAATTGTTTTAAAATTACTGTTTTTATCTATTTGATAAACTGTAAAGTACTCTGTCAAATTAGGGTTTTTTTTCTTAACTAGGCAATTTTTAATTTTTATTTTATTTTTACATGTTTTATTTTTGAGAGAGAGAAAGCATGAGCAGGGGAGGGACAGAGAAGGGGGGGACAGAGGATATCTGTGCTCATAGCAGAGAACCCAATGCAGGGCTTGAACCCACGAACTGTGAGATCAGGACCTGAGCTGAAGTCAGATGCTTAGCCAACTGAGCCACCCACGCGTCCCTCGGGGTTATTTTTATTGAAGCCTGCTAGAGCTTTAATGAACTGATTCCAGGGTTTTCTTCGAGTGGTGTGCCATAGTTCTCCATTTGCTCCAGCCGCATACCTGCCTGTTTATCTCCAGCATGTGCCACGTACTTGGGCAGGTTTTGCTTTTGTATCTTTGTGCTGTAGGGACTTGACTTTTCACTGTATTCTCTGTCCACATTCAGCAAGACCCAGTTCCAATATCCTTGCCTTTTCCGATTACACTAGAAAAAATTGCTTTTTCCCGTTTCTTCCCAGAAGTTGTAGGTGTTTGGCCTTCTCTTTAATGTTGATTTTATTCTGATTTATATTGTGGTAGTCGTTTTATCTGTTTTCTTATCCATTAAGTTGAAGGCTACTCAAAGGTAGTAACATGTCTAATTTAACAAAGCATTTTGTCCACATAAGTTGTGTAGAATGTGTTGAATTGAACAGAGTGCATGAAGGCAAGCAAAATGACGTTTCTGACGTTGGGGTTGATGGTGGCAAAGATGGGAACTTAGAGTGTCTGGTTGTTTGGCAGGAATGGCCAGTGTGTTTGGGAAAGTTGGGGGAAATGTGTTTTGAGAGGTGGAGTAGCATCTGGTTACGAAGCCCCTTTCAGCAGCCAGAGAAGTTGGAACCCATCGTGTCAGGACAACCGTTTTCAGTTCTTATTTACCAGCAGAGTTTTCTTCTCCCAGTTTTACACCCAGAGCACAGTGCATCAGAAAGGTAGAGACCGAGTTGCTTTGGTTGGTGGAGACACTGGTTTCCCACCTGCCCTGAGTGCTCCCTGTTTCCCGTTACCGTTGCTTTGGCACCTGGGCAGAATGGCTGGGGTTCCATGAAGCAAGGTTTGAAAATCTGTGAGCCCCAGGTCCAGCATCAACCTTCTGTGCGGGAGAATAACTCGGTGACAGCTGTCTCACATCGAGCAGCCACGGGACAGAGAGGTTGGAGGGGGTGTGCGGTTTCTTTTTTAATTCCTTGACTTTCTTTTGGACTTCCTCAGAACTGTTGCCACTGTTCAAGGATAGTCCCGCTGAACGGTTTTCCTGGCTGCCTGCCCTCCCACCTTCTTCCACAGTTCTTGTTTCTGTTTTGCTGGCCTGTGCTACTAGCGGGATATCTGGATGTCTGACGACTGACTAAATACTCCAGGCTGGCAGGACCTGGCACTTGTGCGACTTAGTGTACCTGGGCCACATTTGGCAAGTCTTTAAATAGGTCACAGTGTTAGTTTTTAGCCGTGCTGTGGCTTGTGCTTTGTTCCTGTCTACTGTGGCCTGCTGGGAAAGACACTGAAATGGGCCCTGGTGTTGAATGATTGTACTCAAAACAATTGGTATGCTAATTAAAAGGGAGATGAATGTTCAAGTGATAGATTCAAATAGACCTATTGGTTATGGTAAATAGATTTTGTTTCTAAAAGGAGAAGTTTCCATCTGTTTGGTTTCCCTCAGAAGCCTGTATGTATGTATGTATGTATGTATGTATGTATACAGGCATGTATTTATTTATTTTAAAGTTTATTAATTTTTTTAAGTTTATTTATTTTGAGACAGAGAGAGAGAGAGATTGAAAGAGAAAAGGAGGGAGAATCCCAAGCAGGCTCTGAGCTGTCAGCACAGAGCCCAATGTGGGGCTTGAACTCATGAGCTGTAAGATCATGACTGGAGCCAGAATCAAGAGTTGGACACCTAACCGACTGAGCCACCCAGGTGCCTTGAAACATTTAAAAAAAAAAAAGTTTGGATTTATAACTATATTTGGGATTTGATCATGCCTTTTGAAGGAATGGTTTTTTTCTTTTCGGAAGGAAAAGGCAAAACTTGTTGAGGGAATATAGATTCCTATAGAAGGAAATCAGTAATTTTACCATTTTTACTATTCTATCATCAGCAGTTATTTTGAATGGTACTATGAAAAATGTGTGTGTGTGTGTGTGTGAGAAGCGGAATGTTGTTAAATGAAGAAAAACAAATAAGGTGGGTTTTTTGGAACCCCACATTATGGAGATCAGCTGATTCAGGAGCAGGCATTTTGTCGCGGACTGAGAAGATTTGAAGGTTAGAGAAGAGAAAGATGGTGACCAGGGTCTCATCTGCTCTACCCCATGCCTACCAGAAAATTTATTTCCTAGCCTCCCTACTTCCTCCTCCAATGCAAAGCTAATATTTAATGAGCCAAGTATTTTACATGCATTGTGTCATTTAGCCCTTACAATAATCTCTGAAGTGTGGGCTAGAAGTGATTGTAATTATCTGCATTTTATGATACAGAACGTGAGGTTCAGAGAAGTGAAGTACTTGCCTATGATAAGACACCTTAGAAATGGCAGAGGGGCATCCAGAGGCTTCTCTGACCACAAGTAACGTGTGCATTAGTCTTTACGTTACGTAGCTCCCTTATGTTGCGGTTTTGGCCAACACTATGCATTATGCCTTGAGGCTTGAAATATCATTCAAAGACCATACCCATGTGATGTTTATAATTGAATGGGTATTCAGATCACACACTCTTGAAATAATGCGTGGCAGTTTATTTGCACATTAGGTTGAGTGAAATATGCAGGTGCATGTGCCAGTCTGCACACTTCCTCCCTGCGGTAGTAGTAAAGTGCAGGTCTTTGCCACCTGATGTGGGCTTTCTGGGTACCCTTAGTCAGTGAACTTACATCCCTTTTTAAAAATAATTTTAGGGCCGCCTGGGTGGCTCAGTCGGTTAAGTGTCCGACTTCAGCTCAGGTTACGATCTCACAGTTTGTGAGTTTGAGCCACACGTCAGGCTCTCTGCTGTCAGCACAGAGCCCGCTTCAGATCCTCTGTCCCCTCTCTCTCTACCCCTCCCCCGTCTCACAAATAAACATTAAGAAATCATTTTTAAAAATATGTCTTAGTGTTGAGTAGCAGTATGTTTTAAGATAACGTAAACCTGGAGCCAGATACCTATTTAAAAGTTTATTTTGTAGAGACAGTAACTAACTTAACCAAAAAATTCAGTGAACCTTCACCAAGAACCTGCTGTGGGCCAGGCTCCATGCTGGAGTCAGGGACTGGCTGTGAGTGCAGTAAAGAGAAAGATATGTGCTGGGTGGACACTGCTGAGCATAGGGCCTGCTACATACAGAAAGCACTTAACAAGTGTTTATTAACTGAAAGGAAGACCCAAGTTGAAACTGTGGTCTATTTAAACTGGGCACATTGGTTAATGTCTCCAAGTTTGTTTCTTCATCTGAGATAAAGGGTATTAAAATCCATGTCAGAGAGATGTTGTCAAGATTAAATGAGCTAAAATATGGGAATATGCCAGGGACTGTGGCTGGCACATAATAGATGGTTAATCATTGTTCGTCAAATAGTAAATAGTAAAATAAATAACACATTATTCTCGAAGAGTGTCAAGGTTTAGCACTGGTGATTCTTCTGTGTTGTGAGGTTGGACTTTAGTTGTTATATCCCTGTATTTGCTTTCAAATTCTGTTTGCGCTTCACTGATAATCCAAAGGTTTTTGGGTTCCAAGAAGAAAATGCACATATACAAACACACAGACCCAGACACCCCCCAGCGTCTGCACTCATATCTAATTCTTCTGTTCTGTGAGCTCACGCACTTACTGCTTCATACCATCAAATATTTTTGCATTTAGATGCCCTCTGTAATAACACGAGAACATGGGAAGTGAGCAGCCACAGCAGAATTATACTACTGGGTAAAACTTTGGATACAGAAAGAGGTGTGTAGGCATTCAAATTTCAGTAGCTAATTTTTCACTCACTTCTACAGTGTGGTTCCTATAAACACACTTATTGCATTTTTCTGTCCTAATTGAAAATTGACAGACATGAATCTGAGTAATACCAAAGGGGTATGATGTACCTGTGACGTAGACTGCTGTTTGTGCCCATCTGTACAAATGCCACTCATTTTAAAGACCTCTTTTCCTCTCTTTCCAACCAGAAAAGAAAATGATCTGTTTTTTCCTTCCAGAAGACAGTGAACTGATTTGTTTTGGTCCCTATCACTGTTTTTGTGAAAAATCGCTTGTGTGAATTATACTAGGTGCAAAGCTATGTGTTTACTTACTTGGTCAATTTATATTTTAATAATGTGTTTTGTGCTTTGTCTGTTTTCAGAGTTTATCATTTAAAAAATTTGATCTCTCAACCATTTTATATATAATTGCTTAAATGCTGTAGGTCATATTGATGAGCTTTCTATATTTTTTGAATGTCTTCAAAAATTGTCATATCTTTAATTGTCCCCCCCCCCTCATTTTCTGAAATTGTAATTGAATCATCATTAAAGGGTAAAATGCTATGACTATATGGTGACGTTAAAAAGCCAGAAATATTTATTAAATTTAAATTGCTACTTGCGGGCACATTTGCAACCCTTTAGCAATACTTTTCAGTTAAAATTGAAATGTCAAATAACATAAAATTTAAGACACACATTTGGTTTAGTATTGCCATCACATGGTATTAAATATTAAACATTAATTTATTCCATGCTGCTGGCAGGTCACAGTGATTCAATGTTTAATGAAAAAAAGATTGTCTGCTTGATGACTTCTATGTATTGTGATAGAACTGTGTGTGTTTATTTACTATAGATTAATAGGCTTTGTTCTGCTAGTGCATACTTAAATATAATTCATAAGTCACATATGAATATGCCTGCTTCACACACAGTCTGTAACTGAAATCCACAAATTCTGTAACTTTTGGAAAATTTGTCTTTGTTTCTTTTATTAAGGAGATTTTTATAAAACAATGTCTCTGCCTCGTATACTGCATTGCTTACAGTAACCAAGGCAGGCTGCATGAAAAGCAGGTGCTTTGTGCCCGGTGAGGAGTTAATATCTGAAGTCAAATCTTGCTATAAAGGAATCTGAAAAGAAAGCTGCTTTCAGTAAAGAAAATGAATCTAAAACAATAGAATATACTACTTGGAGCAGAATTAAACAGAAACATTTAACAGAGAATGAACCTATTTCATTATATTTTAGGGTCGATGTGGTTTGACGTATGACGTACTCACACGACCAACCATGTGACCTTGGCAAGTTAATAATCTCTCTGGGTTTTAGTTTCTTCATCTGAAACAATGGAGATGGCAGTATTTCCTGCCTGATATGGTACACCTGGAATTGTGCCTGGCACCTAGTAAACACTACTGAAGTGTGTTATTTTATCATTAATACATGTGATATGTACAAGTGTTATATTTTATTATTAATGCATGTGACAGTAGGATACAGAACTGGGAACAGAAGGATCAACTAAAATAGCCCGCTGTTTGAGGGACCTGCCTAGGGACGCCGGCTGGATGTTGTTGCACTTGAGAGGAGCCCCAGTCACAAAATGATATCGTGTTGTTGAAGGTATTTTATATCTACAGCTTACCTGTAAATATCTCAGGGAAGATGCTACCATTTGAAATCAGCCCCTTCACCCCACCCCCAAAACCCAGATCTAGTCAGTGCAGTCCTTACCTCAAACTCAAAGAGACTACCCCTCACTCAAATCTATATTGGTTATACCAATTGATTTTCTGTTCAAAAATAACATCTGAAACAAACTTCAAAATCTATATACATAAGGTATATTGAATTTCTACAAGAGCTTAAGGTAGTTGGCTTTTAGGCTTTCATTTTAGGTTATTGATCTCATAAACTATTAACTATCATTGAAAGGTGAATGCTTTTTTTATTGAGGTATAATTGACTTACTAGTTTCAGATGTACAACGTAAGATTCAACCTTTGTGTATGTTGTATAGATTGATCACCACAGTCTAAGTCTAGTTAACATCTGATACTGTATTTAGTTACAAAATTTTTTTTTCTTGTGATTAGAACTTTTGAGATCCATTCTGTTAGCAACTTTCAAATATGCAATATGGTATTATTAACTATAGTCTCTCATGCTATATATTGTATGCTGTACCTTATATCACCATGACTTACTTATTTTACAACTGAAAGTTTGTACCTTTTGACCTGTGTCACCCATTTCACCCTTTCCCTCTGACCCTTGCCTTTGGCAACAGCCAATCTATTCTTTGTATCTGTGAGCTTTGGTTTTTGTTTTTGTTTTTATTTTGGATTTCACAAATAAGTGAGATCATACAGTGTTTGTCTTTCTCTGTCTGACTTATTTCACTTAGCATAGTGCCCTCAAGGACCATCCATGTTGTTGCAAATGGAAAGATTTGCATTTTTATGGCTGAATAATATCCCACTGTGTGTGTGTGTGTGTGTGTGTGTGTGTGTGTGTGTGTGTATGTGTGTGTATGTGTCACATCTTCTTCATCCATTCAGCCATCGATGGACACTTAGGTTGTTTCCATATTTTGGCTGTTGTTGGTAATGCTGCAATGAACATGGGGGTACAGGTATCTTTTCAAGTTAGTGTTTCTTCAAATAAATACCCAGAAGTGAAATTGCTGGATTATATAGTAGTTTTCTTTTTAATTTTTGAGGAATCTCCATACTGTTTTCCATAGTGGCTGCACCAAGTTTACATTCCCACCAGTAGTCACAAGAGTTTCCTTTTCTCCACATCCTCACCAGTGCTTATTTCTTGTATTTTTGATAAGACCCATTCTATTATCTACACTCACAGGTGTGAGGTGATAGCTCATTGTGGCTCTGATTTGTACTTTCCTAATAATGAGTGATGTTGAGCACCTTTTCATGTACCTGTTGGCCATCTGGATGTCTTCTTTGGAAGATATCTGCTCAGATCCTGTGTGTGTGCATGCACTATTGTGTTACATGAGGTCTTTATATATTTTGGATGTTAACCCCTTGTCAAGTATACGATTTGCAAATATTTTCTCCTATTCTGTAGGTTGCCTTTTCATTTTATTGATGGTTTCCTTTGCTGTGCAGAAGCTTTTTGGTTTGATGCCATTCCAGTGTTTATTTTTGCTTTTGCTGCCTTTTTTGTTTTTCAATGTTTATTTATCTTTGAGAGAGAGAGAAAGAGAGACAGAGTACAAGTTGGGGAGGGCAGAGGAAGAGGGAGACACAGAATCTGAAGCAGGCTCCAGGCTCTGAACTGTTAGTACAGAGCCTGACATGGGGCTCAAACCCACGAACTGTGAGATCATGACCTGAGCTGAAGTCAGATGCTTAACTGACTGAGCCACTCAGGCGTCCCTGCTTTTGCTGCCTTTGCCTTTGGTGTCAGATGGCTGCCTTTTAAAAGTTTGATTTAGGAGGATTGTATTTACAGTCCAAAGTTGTATAATCATCTTTAAAAGTGACTGTCAAATTAATTTTTTTTTTGTTTGGTAGAATTCTAAATGCATGAAAATAGCTTTAAGAAATGGAACTTGAGGGGCGCCTGGATGGCTCAGTCGGTTAAGCATCTGACCCTTGATTTCACCTCAGGTCATGATCCCAGTGTCCTGGGATTGAGCCCTGTGTCAGGCTCCACACTGAGCACGGACCCTGCCTGGATTCTCTCTCCTCCTGCTCTCTCCCTCTCTCTCTCAGCGTCACCGCACCCCCCCCCATCTGCCCCTCTACCCACCTTGCACATGCTCACTCTCTCTCAAAATAAATAAAAAAAAAAATGGAACTTCAGCAGTAATTTCATTTCCAACTCAATAAACACATGATACTTTGCTACCATTTTGGTAGTGTTATAAGTGGATTGACTATTTCTGGTGTTCTAAGTGTGCTGCTCTGGGGATATTCAAGGTGCTATTTAATGTAATGATGTCTTTCTGGACTTCTGTAAACTTACGTGTTTGGTCTGGTGAAGATATATTTTTTGAGAGAAAATATTCTCTTGTGGAGTGTGAGCATTATCTGCCTTTACACCTAGCTTATGTGAAAAATTGTCTGCTTTGTGTGCTATAGTTTCAGTCGCTAAAAATAGTATTGTGAGCTTAGTTGCTTTTCTTTAAGTAGATATACCGTGACAGCCAAATTTGTCAAGAAACAGTCGAAGATGTGAGTATTGAACTATGAAAACGAGATTTCAAAGGAGTGACAGTCGACCAAGAGTGAGGGCAGATCAGCTAGGACCGCTGAAGTTGTGGAGAAGATGGTGTTATGTTGGGGAGTCTGTGAGGAGGAACATACGAATATAGACAAGTCTGCTTTTGCATCTTAGATTCCATAAGATTTTTGAGCCAGTTTTGCAGGTATGTATCAAAAGAGAAAGGGGAAAGCAGGGTTGATGGGGGAGAATGGAGAAAAAAGGAGAAGGGGAAGGAATACACTTTGAATTTATCCTGCAAGTACTTAAAATTATTAACAGATCCATAATGCATTGTGCCAAAGGTGACTTAGTTTGAAAGCGAGCTAGCCTGGAGCAGACATGACTGCCTGGGGCGGGGGGCGGGGGGGTGCTGCTCTCAGCAGAATAAGAGACACAGTTTAATATAAAAAGGACAAGATCCCTTATATGAGGGGGATATAACTCGAGAGGTCATAGAACATTGTATCTAAGAAACAGTTGCCAAAACAGATATTACAATGAAAAGTAAAGACAGTAGACTTAACATGATCTTGTCTTATTAACTGATAAGAAAATGTAGTTTTGGAAATAGGTAAATACATACACGTACACACATGTACATGAGACACACAGATATACATATATATGTATTTCTGTAGTTTTGATGTTGTTTTGGGTAAAACTTTTCTCATGCTGCACAATTGATTCTCAGACATGCCTTGAAATAAATTTTTATTTATCCTATATTTTTTATTATATGTCACAATTTTCACATCTTCTTCATGATTTCAGTCCGTCCTCAGAGCAACACCATGAATCAGGTAGGTGGCTTCCTCATTCTTCAGATGAGGACCAAGGCCACATTGGTTGCATGGCCTGCCCCGGGGAGTAGTAGGTGTGGGTCCACAGCCCAGGCCTTCAGAGCCTGACTGCAGAGTGATTGTGTAAAGTGGAAAACAGGGGCACAGGGGGAGCACTGCAACAGCTTTGATTTTGGAAAATAAGTTTTGTTTTAAATGTTTATTTATTTTGAGGGAGAGTGAGCGTATGCATGAGTGGGGGAAAAGACAGAGAGGGAGGGAGACAGATTCCCAGGCAGGCTTCTTGCTGTCAGTCTCACAAACCGTGAGATCATCACTGGAGCCAAAAGGAACTGACTGAGCCTCCCAGGCGCCCCTGGAAAATAAGTCTTTAAATGTTGATCGGTAATTGATGTTGGGACGGATGAGTCTGGCTAAGCTTCATCGGGGGAGATCATGCAGAGTAGCGGTCTTTGTGAACCAGCGAGAGCATACACCTAGATCTGAACTGAGGTTTCCAGACTTAAAGAATTTGGTGTATGGATACTGATTTGACCATTTCCACTTCCAGAGACATTTCAAGTTGGAAAGAAGAGGCAGGAGGATTGTAATTAAATCTTATGAAATCTTCAACATCCACAATCAGTGTGTCAGAGCCCAGCATCTGTTTTGTGACCAGACTTTTTGTGTATTATATTACTCAGTGTGAGGGCCTGATGTGATTATGTGGTCAAGGACAGTTGGGCAGAACTGTTAAATCATTAGTTTCTGTCTTAGTGGCCCCAGCCTCACTTTCTTAGGGTTGTTTTTCAGTTCTGTGAAACAATGTATATTCGCAAACACCTCATCAGTGGCTCAGTGTCCTAATCTTTTACTTTAAAATCTATTCTCAAAAGAGATCCCCTCACTTCCCATGAACTATTTCAATTGAGTCCCAAACCTTATGTTAACCAGGTACGAGGGATTTTGGTGATGAGGGACAGTAAATGCAGGAAACGGTGTGTTCCCATTGCCTGTGAAGACACAGTGTAGTTCTGAGGTAGCCTTTACCCATACCAGCTACCCAGTCCAGGCCTTAATTATCCAGATTCTTGTAGGTATCTTGTCGGTATCCAGATTCCTTCTTGCAGGAGGAAAAGACTACCAGAATTCTTCAGAGCAAACATTGTAACCCACTAGAAGAACTTACGTTTTTGAAGAAAATAGGTAATGCTTAGCTAGAAAGTGTTACCATAGCTTTTGCTTTCTTTAAGAAGCATTTTGTTAAACAAAAGGTCATGTATTTAATCAAAGAACTGAGGGGCGCCTGGGTGGCTCAGTTGGTTAAGTGTCTGACTCTTCATTTTGGCTCAGGTCATGATCTCACAGTTTGTGGGTTTGAGCCCCACGTCGGGCTCTGTGCTGACTGCTCAGAGCCTGGAGCCTGCTTCAGATTCTCTGTCTCCGTCGCTCTCTGCCCCTCCCCTGTTTGTGCTCTCTCTCTCTCTCAAAAATAAACATTAAAAATAAAAAATAAATGAAATTTGAGTTTTTAGCATTGTACTTGTAACACATGAAGTTCAATATTTGGGGCCTGAGCTATTTCCTCCTAAACCTCACACATACTTTGAAATGCCATCACCTGCTTCAGTCCAGCGTCTAGCAATTTGTTGTACTAAGCAGCTGATTTTTCAGTGCGGTTCCTCTGGGGCTTAGTGCAAAGTCACACAGCACAAGTGGCACAGAGGAGTAGCAGCCTGAATTCAGATCAGATCCAAGTGAGTTATAATTCTGTGACCTTTAGGCCTGAGAAGGAAGTTGTTTACTGAACTACCAAGCATTCGTTTTGTTAATCCATTTAGTAGTTTGAGGTGGAATCTGGGTATTTTAACATCTGTAACTAACCAAGAAATATGCTGCATGTTATTTTCTTCTTAAAAATGTTTTAATTGTCTGAAAAATTGGAATTTAGATATTTTCACCCCTTTTTGAGGTACCATAATCATATTCAGCAGTGTGAATGTTGGAATCAGGCAAATTGGTTTGAACATTTAGGTTGGTGGAAACAACAACCACATTGTGGAAACATTGTGTCATTTGGGCATCTTCTCCATGCCTCATTTTTCACATCTGTAAAATGAGGATGCAAAGAATAGTAACTTCATAGGACTCTTTGTGGGGATTGGATAAAATCATAGATATGCTATTGATGCACATTATAAAGTTCCTAAAAGTGATAGTCTGTTTGCATTTGATATAACTCATTCACAAATATGAAGCTTCAAAACTTCTTTGATTATGACAAATGCATATATAAAAATATGAGCAATTCTCTTTTCATAAGTTGCACTTGTTCTGGGACACCTGGGTGGCTCAGTTGGGGCCACTTGTTCTGAAATAATGCAAAGCATCAACTGAACTTTATTTATGATAATGACTCCACTTTGGAAACCTTATTTCTTGGGATGACTGCCCTTTCCACTATGACAGGAACCCTCGCTACTCAGACTCCTCATTGGACTGTCTAGTAGAAAAATAAATACGTTTACACTCCAGGTAGACTCCGATTTGAATAACAATGACTAGTTCAATATAATAAGCACATTTCCCTGGCAGCCGTTTATATTAATAAACTTTTTTCAATGTAAAGAATACTCTTGAGCCAGAAATTCTATTGAGTATATTTAGAATTCTCTATTTTCCTTTTTTTGTGCATCATATATAATAAGGATATTTGAATACCTTTATCATGTTGAGTGTTTCGGTGTTTTTTGTTTCTCTTTTTGTTGGTATAAACAAGGTTGTTGTTTAGGCTGGGGCTTGTGAGCTGGAGATACATTTTTGAGCCACATACCATGGTTAGCAAGGAATCCGCTTTTTTCACTCAATCAGTGAGTCTCCTTCAAGGTCTCCTCCTCCTGCCTGATTGGAATCTTGGTCTTGGCTCTTATTCTTTGGTGGTGGCTGTTGTGTTCTTGGCTTGTTCATTTTCGTTATACCTACTCGTAGCCTGCTACCACCCTGGGTGCCTACATCAAGAAAGTAGTTTTATCAGAAAGAAATAAAAGTACCTATTTAGCCACTTTAGTTCCCACCCAAACTGTCTCAAATGAGTACCGTACCCTGATTTGTGTGTGCGCGTGCGCGTGTGTGTGCGTGCACGTGCATTTAAGCAATTGGGAAAGAAATTCCTTTCATTCCGTATCCTATTTCTCTCTTGGGTCAGAACATCTCATCAATATTAATGCTGCACCTTGAACGAGGATGCTATACTGGTGTGTAATTCAAACTGGGCACAGGTGGTGACATGATAAGAAGGTGAGGGCCCTAAATCCCTTAGGTTATTAAGAGAAACGCCTTCATTCCCTAATTATTTAGCCATTTGTTACCTGCATAGTGAAAAAGATTGCTCTTCAATTCAGTCTGGTCCCTTACATTTGATCAGAAGCTTCTCACCCAGTTATCTTGTCATGGATGAAGCTGTACCTTTGACTCTGCTCATTCGGGTGCTGAATTGGTATGTGAGGCAAAGAATCTAGCTGTCACCTCCCGTTCTCTGATTTAATTTTTTGGTAATCTCCCAGACTTTATCACCCCTTGAATTGCTTGTTGTTGTTTTACATGCCGTATCAGTGGTTGATTCCCATGTGACCTGGGTCATCCAGGCTCCACGGCCACCGAGTTCCCTGGGGTAAAACCATTGTTACAAATTATAGATCTTGTGATAACCAAACATAATCAGTGAGAGAAATGGCCATTATTTATTTTACTTATTTATTTTCTAACAGCATGGTCCCAGTAATGAGTTCATTACCTAGGACTTTGGTGTTTATAAATTGTCATGTGTATGTCTGACTAGAGAAGATTCTCATTCACAAACATCCTTGACTTATAAAATAAACTAAGAAAGTGATTATTTGTGATATAGGAGGAGGCACCATTGTATTCATTTAAATCAGAAACCTTACTGAACTTAGGAGGTGTTTCAGCCAGTGGAGGGAAAAGGAGAGGGGAAGGGAAGCTTGAACATACCTGGCTTACAGTTCGGTTTGATGGGGCTCATCCCTGAGCTGCTGCTCTTGTCTGGCACCCTGCAAGTTTGGTTAAAAAAGAGATACGAGGTATTTTTCTTTGCAGTCAAGATACGTGCCCTAGGCTTAGCAACACCGAAAGCTTGTGTGTTCGTGGATCCATCTTGCTTTAAAGTCAGAAAACCAGAGCTAATTTCTGTCCTTTGGACTGTAATGACTCATCTTGGTCCCACATGCAAGGCCTCAGGACTGCTGTCTTCTAACCCAGCCACAACCATTTCCTCTGGAGGGTATGCTTATTAAGAGACCTTGTGTTGAAAGCAGTGGAAACCAGCTCTGGGGAGCTTCTGTAGAAGGGGAATTAGTTAGCTGGACCCCGGAAAAATTTGTAAGATCAAAGGAGTTCCGTGGCAGCCAAGGCAGAACTTGTGGACCTGCTCATTGCCCACAATGCTACCAGAGATGCAACTACTCCACCGGTTTCGTCTCTCGGTGTCTCTGCTTCAGACCTTTCCACCCAGAATAGGAATCTGGACCCATTTGGGTTAGGCACCAGTCACCAGGGCCATGTAGCCCAGAAACGACCGTTGGTGAGCGTATCTCGAAAAGGGGAGATTGTTAAACTTGAGGCAGTTACCTCTTGTCCTGACTTTTTTATGTATATGCCGGATGCTGTCCAGTCTTCATCTCTGTGTTTGTATGTTCCTCCTGCTTTTATTCCTTCTGGCACTCAAAATCTTCTCAGGGCAGCGCGTCATCTACCCACGTCTGTGATGCTTTTCCTGACCGTTCGGTCACAATTACACCATTCTTGCGCTTTCGCACGGCATATTACTTAAGCCTTTAATTTAGAACACTGTTCTGCATTATATACCTAGCTTTGTATGTTTGTGTCTTGGCTTTACTCCAACCTACCCCGTCAAGCTTGTACTGAGATGGCGAGAAATGCTGGGTTGAACTGAGAATGGAATCAGGTGACGACAATCATTTACTGGTTTGCTTGTGCCCTAGAATTGTCAAGGACTATAGCTGGACTGCTTGTATGCTACCTGCAAGAAAACACTCAGATAACTTTAAGACTGTGATATTTGTAAAAATTCAAAAGAGTGACACCAGTTTGGGGACTTTGCATTACTGATTTCAGGAAAAGGGAGATAGAGCGGGGACCCTGAGATGTGGTTATGGGCGGAAGCATTGGTTCCTGGGCTTTAGCACCTTTTCACACGGCTCGGCCTCTTCTGTCGGATCCTTAGCGTCTCCTGCCGTGCCACTCTCCCACAGGTGCCACAGCTCCCAGCCGTGGGGTGACCCTGGAGAGTGTGAGTGCTGTGCTTAGAGTCCTCACTTCTAACTTACAGTGCAACTGCAGGGCCAGGATGATCAGGGATCATACCACAAGGACAAAGACAGAAGCCAGGTAGTAAAGGGGAGGGGAGAGAATAATTACATTGAAATTTCTTTTGACTAAGGAGAAAGCCATAATAATTCAATGTTCCCAGAAGCTAGAAAAGAAATGAAGTCATTGCTAGCATCCCAGTTTCTCAAAAGAAGAAAATACTTGCCGAACTTAAGATCCTGTTTTTGAGTTTGAGGTTCCTCTGGTCTTGGTTTCCTTTTTAAATTCTATTTTCCTTATCCTGGACGTTTTTTTTTTTTTTTTTTTTTTTTTTTTTTTTTTTTTTTTTTTTTTTTATTTTTGGGACAGAGAGAGACAGAGCATGAACGGGGGAGGGGCAGAGAGAGAGGGAGACACAGAATCGGAAACAGGCTCCAGGCTCCGAGCCATCAGCCCAGAGCCTGACGCGGGGCTCGAACTCACGGACTGTGAGATCGTGACCTGGCTGAAGTCGGACGCTTAACCGACTGCGCCACCCAGGCGCCCCTATCCTGGACGTTTTTAATGCATCATATGTGATTTTGCTGCAGGCTTTCTCAAACATTGTATGGAACAAACTGGAGAACAAATATGATTAAGTAACAAATGAAAAACAGATAAACGAGTAAGTTAAGAAATAATTTCATTATCACCATCTCCAAAAAAACCAATGAATTTCCTGGGGAGGAAAACATGGCTAAGTTAGTAATTGATGGAGACCTTAACCTTCTGTGTTTCCATGGTTGCATTCTTACTAAACTTAGAGAAGTTGAAGAAAATGTAGCTGTAGATTTTCACCCAGTTTGGAATACATAGCAAGTGTGAGCAAGAATGAATCACTGTTGTAATCTTGAGGAATAAGGCCCCCTGTGGTTTGTTGGTATAGAGTGAATGTTAATCAGTTAATGTTAATTTAGCCAACAGTGATGTGGAAATGTCATAAAACTTAGGCAGAATCCTGGGGGAGCCGGCTGGCTCAGTAGGTGGAGTGTGCAACTCCTGATCTGGGGGCTGTGAGTTCAAGTCCCATGTTAGGTATGCAGATTACTTAAAAATAAAATCTTAAAAAAAGACTCAGAATCAGCATTTTTCAAACATTCTCTACTTTAAAGTTTTAATTTCTTAGATAAAAGTCTGTATTATTTTGGTAAATATTTTAAACATTTTTTTCTTATTTATACAATATCTCTTTCAAGTATCTCTCCCTTTTGGGGGTGGAGCTTATCCTGAGAGCATTAAGTGTCTGCTCTTTTCCTTAATATGATAGAAACTATATATTCCAGCATGTTCTACAGTAATTTTGTTCCCAATTTTTATTTATTTATTTTTATTTTGTTTGGACATGAAACTACAAGGAAAAATAAAATCTAGTAGCTGTTTAATTCCTTCAGGAACTCTGCAGAAACCAGGTTCTTGGTCTGTTTGGCCATAGATGAACTTATGAAAATCTAAAACATTTATGATGCCCAAACAGCAGCCTGCCACCCAGAGATGAACGCACTGCCTGCCCTGAGAGCAGAATTCTAGAAACTTAAAACCTCAGCATTTCGAAGATCACTGAGATACTGTTTTTGTATGTGTTCAGAATATTTCATGAATAATGTTTAGATAGGCTCCATATAAACCCAATTTGCATTAGAACTGAAATACTTTTTTTTCTGTACAGAAAGCTATTGTAACTAAATAGTAAACAAAAGCATATTTAAATGTTTATATTGGGCAACAGATAACACTGGAAAAATCTAGTATTAGTAGTGTTTCCTGGCTTTTTTTTATAGTACTAAAAAATGTGAAGCAAAAAGAATTTTGATTTAAATGCAGATCTACTCTTATGGCGCGTGTTTTCTCTCTGCTCTTACGGACCAGCATGACATCTTCCACTGTCAAATTGAGTTAGCTGTGGTACAGATCACGGAGGGCTCTAAAGCTATTTTTACATTAAAAGCAAGGCATTTAAAAATATATAAATAAATGATACGGTACACACCACTGATGCTTTCAGCTTGCTCTTTTGCATGAATTCTGTTTTTAGGGTGGCATTATCCAAAGTGAATGGGAGAAAATGATCCAGAAAATCAGGACTTTTTCACATTCACAAATGGAAGCCTCATTTTCTCCAGTGGAGTGAGTCAGCACTTCAGAATTGAAAATGCTGATATGTAGATGAAATAATCCCAAGGTGCACTTTAAAATGGGGTCATTTAAGAAAGTGAAAAGTGCAACGAATTTATTCACATGTGAGTATGTTTGGACTCTTTCAGGTATGGGAGGTGAATGACAAACAGCTGATTCATGAACCCCTTTCATCGTGTATTGTAGAGTCCAATAAAAAAAGAGGAAAGTGTTTTGTGTTAATGTTTCCTGTGTGTAAGAGATGATAACGAAATAAATTTTTTTACATAGAAATTTAGCAAGGTGTGTGTGTGTGTGTGTGTGTGTGTGTGTGTGTGTGTGTGTGTGTTTTGTTTTGTCCTGTTTTCCTCCTATGATTATCCTTCTTCTAAACCACAGGACTAGGCAATGTCTGTCACTCTGGTCAGATCCATGGTTGCCTGGATACATGTTTCAAATTTGACAGCTCAAAAGTATGCAGGTACAGAGTATGAGGGTTTTATTGATAAAGGTTACATTTTAGGTATCTGTCACATTAGATGGGGAGGTTGGTTGACTTTTATAGTTAAAAAAATCATCTTCTACCTCCAAATAAGAGGAAAAATTTTTTTTAAACCTCTAAAATGTTTCTTTGTGACTTAACTCAGTGTGTTGTGTTCTTTGTCCATGACCTAAGAATTGGTTTAGGAATATACCCATCTTTCAGAGTAGGAATCAGAGCAGTGTTAACGTAGTCAGACATTTTCTCAAGAAGGGCAGTATGATCTCAAAAATAAAGGCAGTGTATGGACCAACTACTGGAATATATATAGCCAAAGACTGATTTTGAAAGGGAAGTTCGGGAAAACTCCCAGGATAGGGAAGAATAAGAGACTAAGTAGTGGATCATTGGAGAAGTAAGAGGCTTAACATCTTGGCAGATCAACACCTCTCTCTTAGGATTTCCAGTATTTCTCAAAGTATTGCTTCATTATCTTCTAGAATCCAGCGAGGCTATTTCTCGGGGAAAATAATAACTTGAACCAAAAATCTATATAGCTGGGCTGTTAGTTAAGGAGGCAACAATAAAATGTACTCATTTATGCAGGGATGTAAGCTATGTATTTATCCAGGCTTCTGTATGAGGAAATATATTTGAGGAATTACTTCAACAACATGATAAAGGAATCCAAGAAAGCAGATAACCTGAGACATAAGAAAGAGATGTGGGTGAATTGAAGCAAAGAAACAACAACAAAAGATGGAATCTATGCAACCATGATTCTTGGGACACTTTTCTTTAAATTTTCCTCGGTGGGTCTGTCCACAGTAGTTTTATGGCTGGTAATATTTATATAATTATTGTTTACTTAAGTGCTGTTTGTTGGTTTTTAGTCTCCTAAAATCAACTACTGAGAAGTACAGAGGACTGAGTTCGAGTTACAGAAGATGTTTTGTAAATAAACATGGTTTAATTTAATGGTTTGTAAATAAACCCTGACAGTGTAAAATAATACTTTAACAAAAATCCAGAAATACAGGATGACCATATTTTTTATTTTTAAAAAACTAAAAAAATTTTTTTATTGTTGCTTCGGTATTTTATCTTTGCATTATTTTATTTTAATTCCAGTTAGTGAACATACAGTGTCATATTAGTTTCAGACATACGGTATAGTGATTCAACACTTCTGTACATCACCCAGTGCTCATCACAACAAATGCCCTCCTTAATCCCCATCACCTATCTCCCATCCCCTGCCACCTCCCTTCTGCTGACCATCGTGTGTTCTCTACAGTTAAGAGTCTGTTTCTTGGTCTCTCTCTCTCCCTCTCTCTCTTATTTAAAACGAAATAGTAACCATTAGAAGAACGAAAAAAATGTGCATTTTAAAAGCCCCCCCCCCCCAGAATGGTTTTGGAGAAAGGAAAAATTTCATTTTATACTTAAAAAACAACTTATGTGCATATGTTACTTTCCGAGTTTTAAGAAAAGCTTAAAAAACTTAAAGGTCACTTTTATCAGTAGGAGATTGTTAAATTATAGTTCTTCCTTATAATGCAGCATATGAAACCATATGTTCTGAAGTCGAGATTTAAAAAAAATTTTTTTTAAAGTTTCTTTATTTCTGAGAGAGAGAGAGAGACAGAGCGCAAGAGAGAGCGAGCATGAGTTGGGGAGGAGCAGAAAGAGGGAGACACAGAATCCAAAGCAGGCTCCAGGCTCTGAGCTGTCAGCACAGAGCCCAATGTGGGGCTCGAACTCTCGAACTGCGAGATCATGACCTGAGCCAAAGTCGGACGCTTAACCGACTGAGCCACCCAGGCGCCCCTGAAGTGGAGATTTTTAAGTGAATAAAATAAACTAACCTGCAGTATGAAATGGACAGCACACTGTAATTTGATTTAGAATGCTTTTATGTGTATACGTGTTCACGTGGGAAAAAAGTCTGGAAGGCTATGTAGCTGCCCTCACTTCTTTCTTCAGTTCTGTGCATGTATGTTTTCAGGGGCTTCTTGCCGCTTTTGCAGCTATAACACTCAGCAAAGAGATTTTGATAAGTGAGAGTGTTTGAAGCCCAGAGAAGGGAATGATCGGCCCCAGATCACCCTGGAAGCAAGGAGCAGGATCGGAACTGGAATCCTGTGGGTAGCGGTGTTTCCAGGACTTGGGAAGGTTGGCCTCCTGTCCACATTTCTGGCAGCTCTCCGAAGCCATCCCTGTCAATAACCATAACTGTAACAGTAGTTGTGACTAATATATGTACTAAATTTTATGTAAAGTGTGAATAAAAGTATCTTCAGGAAAAAATATACATTCCTGACATTTTGGTGGGGGGGTCGGGATGATCAGGAAAGGCTTCGTAATTGAGAAATTAGTCATTGCAATTGAGAAAAGCCGTGAACAATGGGCGTTGTTCAAATGAAGCCTGTTCTGTTACTATTCGTGCTTCTATCTCAGAATTAGTTCATATACATTTGACAGGTAGGGCAGTGACACTGAATGTAGCAGTCTCTTTGGTTTACAGGTAATTTTTTGTTGGCATGATAATGGGTTTTGTCCCCAAGCATAGCCGCTGAACCCAAAGTGCAGTAGCCTACGGTCGTGACCTGTTCTCCTTCGCTTGTGACATTTTTCTGCGTTTCTGTAGCATAGACAACTTTTTTTTTTTTACTTCTTTCTTTCTTTCTTTCTTTCTTTCTTTCTTTCTTTCTTTCTTTCTTTCTTTCTTTCTTTCTTTCTTTCTTGTTTATTTAATTACTTAGAGGGGGAGGGAGAGGGTGAGAAAGAGGGAGAGAGAGAATCCCAAGCAGGCTCCATGTTGTCAGCAAGGTGGGGCTCGAACCCACAAACCATGAGATCATGACCTGAGCCAAAATCAAGTCAGACACTCAACCAACTGAGTCCCCCAGACACCCCTGACAGCGTTTTTTCAAGGTAACTTTACCTTAAAAGTTTTGTTGTGCAGTTAGTTGTATTTCTTTAGTAAGAATTTAATCTGTCTTTTTATTTTTTTTTCAACGTTTTTTTATTTTTATTTTTGGGACAGAGAGAGACAGAGCATGAACGGGGGAGGGGCAGAGAGAGAGGGAGACACAGAATCGGAAACAGGCTCCAGGCTCCGAGCCATCAGCCCAGAGCCTGACGCGGGGCTCGAACTCACGGACCGCGAGATCGTGACCTGGCTGAAGTCGGACGCTTAACCGACTGCGCCACCCAGGCGCCCCTAATCTGTCTTTTTAAAATGGTGCTAGTTTTTTTAACGTTAGGATTTCTTTAGGACTCTGGTTACAATATTGTGTAGGTTTTGAGTGTTCTCCCTTATAATTCCTCATGGTGTAAGACTTTACAGACACAAGGTATTTATGAATGCCTGTATGCAAGTATCATAAACCCCCAGTTTAGCTTAGAGAGCAGGGCTATCCAACAGAACTTTCTGGGATAGAAAGGTTTTATGCCTTGCTTCTGCTACTGCGGCTGGTAGCCACTGTGGCTGTTTAATTTTAAGTTCATTAAATTAAATACTCAGTTCCTCAGTTGCACAGGCCAGCAGCCTCAGGGCTCCTGTGCCGGGAGGTGCATCTATAGAGAGAGGTGGGATCCGTGAACCCCTGGTCAGGACCAAGCACTCTTTTCCCCGTGTTTCTCTGTGGAGGGGTTAGAAATTGGCTCCAGAAAAGTCCACGCAGAGGCTCTAGGGCAGTGTCAGGAATTTGGAGCCTGGCAGGGGAAGCTGTGGTAGGAAGAGGCAGTACCCTGAGCCTCACTGGGAATAAATGTTCCCCCAGAACCTTCCCGTTGCCTCCCCCACCCCCCCGGGGACCACAGCTGGACTTCATTAGCCTGTATAGTTATGGAGTTATGGATGTTATTTGTTCCTAACCGGGTTGTAAGTAACTAGAGAGTAGCTATTGTGTTTTATAATTCTGCATCTTCCTCCGTGAAGCACATCCATGGGGAGGACATCATTATCTGGCTCAAAGACAAAGTGTTGTTCCTTTTCCAGTAGAAATTGAGAACAACTCTTCACTTTCAGTGAACTGGAAGGGATTACACGTTGGATAAGGACAGAAACCAGTGTACGCTTATGACACTTGCCAATTACAGTAGATAAAAACAGTGTTATCTCTTGTTTTCTGTGATCGTACACAGCCTTACAGGTAAGAGAAGATGTGTTAATAAGATGTGTGACCCCCCCCCCCCCCGCCCCAAGTTAGTTGTTCACAGCACCTCCTATTTTGAGAACTGGGAGAATAGGAGTCTCATGCAAAGTGAAATAGAAACCTCTGTTGCAAAATCTGATTTCATGTCACCTTTCACTTTGTGGGACTCTGTGCATCTCTGTGCCTTCCCCATAGGTGATTTTCCTTCCTTTGTGTGGGCTTTAATCACTCTTTTTACTTTACATCTGTTTAAATAGACACATAATTTAAACATAATTTAAAACCCAAATTGTGTAGTTATAATGGTTTCTTGCACAAGTTCCCTCCTCCCCCCCCCCCAAGTGTATTCATTTTAAGAGAGAGCACAAGCAGGGGAAGGCAGAGAGAGAGGAAGAGTGAGAGAATCCCAAGCAGGCCGTGTGCTGTTAGTACAGGAGAGCCCGTCCTGGGACTCACTCACGAACCCTGAGATCGAGACCCGAGCCGAAACCGATAGTCGACACTTAGCTGACTAAGCCACTCAGGCGCCCCGGTTTCTTGCACAAGTTTTAACTGATTTATAGAATTCTGCATTTTCAAGCTAGCATTTACAATGCAGCGTAGTTCAATGTAGTTCCCTCTATCAGCTATTTAGCATTTACCGTCTTGCAGGTTAAATGCAGCATTCTGTTACATGAGCTATTTTAAGGTACTAAAGTTTCACATAGTGGTATGATTGGCCAGTGAGCAGCCCAGTGTGGATCGAAGGGGTGCTTTCCTCTGCACAGTGTATGTGCTTTTAAGGTAGCGGCCATCGCTTTCCCAGACCTCATTGTAATTCACCCTGCATCCAGTGCTACTGGAAACTAATGAAAATGCTGGGGCTACCAGGCTTTATTTTACTGTTGAGAATTCTCAGTGGTTACAGTGTTATGTAGTGCCTAATTCTCTTGGCGTTGCGGTTTTTTTAATAGTGATTTTTATTTTCAGTCCAGTGATCCATTTCGCTCATTAACCCCCTAACCACTGAGTAAGCTTCGTGTCGGAAAAGAGCTTCCGAAGGAGGAGACATGCGTGGGTTTATTATAAATGTGAACGTCCTAATCATTTCTAATCCCAATATACATATTCTCATTGGAATTAAAAACTATGGCTTTTAAGTCAAACTAGGAGAAGAGCAAAGTGCTAGACTAGGAGAGCAAATGCTATGTTTTTCCTATAGGATGCTCTCAAGTAATACAACTGTTGCCATAGCAAAATCAGGTGAAATTTAATAAAACCTGCTCATTGCTCCCACGGAAAAGCTAAACTAGGGCATAAGGATTTTAATGTCACTTGGTCCCCTTTCATTTGATTTCCCATCCTTAACACAAAGTAGACACTGAGCACACCCTTCATTTTGAAAAATTGATTAGCTGTGGGGAGTTGACCGGTATTGGATGTTGGTTGTGATCTGTACAGATTTGTACCCAAAATATGTAATTGTCATTCATGCCATGCCCTTCTGTGTCCAGTGCCATATCTGATGAACAACAGGCTCCCGGATAGGGATATTATCTCTAGGATATTATGAAATGTCTTATGATCTTATTTTGATATTTTCCCTTGCGATTTAAAGCAGCACTTTTTTCCCCTGTATGTCAGGGTGAGTGTGTGAGTGTGGGTGTGTGCATTTTAGTAACTCCAAAAAGCTAGCTTTTAATGCGTTTAGAATTATTATGTCAGTGCTTGTCTGAGTCTTTAAAAATGTTCCAGCCACATTTTGATACGTTGTTCCCTGTAACAGGGACAGATGTTTACTTAGTTTATTAAATTCGTGTATTGCTAGTGCTGCTGTTAACTGCCCAGTGATTACACAAGTTGCTTTTTGGACAGCATCTTTATTGTACTCTGCATGTATCCACAAGCTATATCACAAAAGCAGGAAACAGGAGAGCAGACATACCTCTTTGAACGCGCAATGTCGGTTGGAGTGAGAGGGAGGTAAAAATGATTCATAGTTTGAGAAAGTCAGATTGCTTTCAGGAATGAAGGAAGACCAGAATCTGAGCATATCAAACATCATGCTTACCAACAACTCAGGTACCTCACTAAGAATACTGAGTCTATAATTTGAAAAATTCTGTGGAATAAAATACATTAATTAGAAACTTGACTGAAGTGTTTAGCTGAGAATATACCACATGTGAAAAACATTTCTGTCTTAATTAGGAAGCAGAATAACTGAGAAAAATACCACCATAAGAGTGAAATTTATACACACACACACGCATTAGAACTTCACTGTCAAATACAGCCACTAGCCATAGTTGGCTACTTAAATTTAAATTAATTAAAATTAAAAAAATCAAATTAATGATCAGTTTTTTGGTTGTACTAATCATATTTCAAGTGTTTAATAGCCACATGTAACTAGTGCCACATTTAATGGTGCAGATATAGAACATTTCTGTCATTACATAAAGTCTGCCGTAATTTCTTTCTTTCTTTTTTTTTTTTTTAGTGTGCATTTAATTTTGAGACAGAGCATGAGCGGGGGCGGGGGGGGGCGGGCAGAGAGAGAGGGAGACACAGAATCTGAAGCAGGACACAGAATCTGAGCTGTCAGCACAGAGCCCAACATGGGGCTTGAACTCATGAACCGTGAGATCGTGACCTGAGCTGAAGTCGGACACTCAACCGACTTAGCCACTCAGGCGCCCGAAAATAATTTCTTAATCAGGAGAGACACAAGGGTGATAGTATTCCTTACTTATAAAAAACAAGCTGAAGAGTGTAATAGTAGCTATATTTTGCACCTAACTTTGCCTGAGGACATACATAATGGTAACCTGAGAGTCATAAACAGTGAACCTGTCCCCAGCTCTGCTCTAGAACCCCTCAGTGACATCTGAGATCTATTTTGGATCTCTCCAAGCTTGTGACCTGCCTGGTTAGACTGCCTAGACACCAGTCTAACTCCTGGCTCCCTGCTTCCTTTCTCATTTTCCTTAACTTTTTTTTTTAATCTTTATTTAGTTTTGAGACACAGAGAGAGAGTGCAAGCCAGAAGGGGCACAGAGAGAGGGAGACACAGAATCCGAAGCAGGCTCCAGGCTCTGAGCTGTCAGCACAGAGCCCGACACAGGGCTTGAACTCACGAACCAAAAGATAATGACCTGAGCTGAAGTCGGATGCCTAACTGAGCCACTCAGCCCCTCATTTTCCTTAACTTTTGATATGTTTATGTACTCCTCAAAATATCTGTATTAGCTTTATTACATTGAATGTGTCCATGCAAACTACATCTTTTTGGGGGTGGATGTGGAATATAGAGAGAAATCTATTCTTTCTCTTTCAACCTTGTTTTCCCTACCTGATAAAACAAAACAAAACAGTATTGATATTACTAACCCACAGATCATGGCAGTGTGAGAAGTAATGAATCGATTATATCACAGGGAACAATTGGAAAAATGTTAAACCTTATATACTGTAGCAGAGATATCTGGATGAGACAAAAGCAGTGACTTAAAGTTTGGTGAATTATCACATTAAAAAATCCTTCCTCAAATTAGTGTTTAAATACTATGATATTGAAATGTGTTATGTGTCTGAAAAATTCTGTGAAGTTAGTGCCTCATTTTTGAGGTTCATCTGGGGAAATCTATAAGGCCCAGAGTTTTCGGGCTGAAGATACATATAAGTTTGTTGTAGGTTTTCGTGGTATTGAAATAGTTCTAGTCATGTCATTTTCTCAAAAGCTGAAAATACTTGAATGGTGTGTTATTTAATTTTACAACATCTCTATGAGATGGATAAGGGCCAGTTATAATAATTATTCTATAAAAAGTTAAAATATTTTTAGGATTGAATAAATTATTTGTGTTACTTTGTTCTGTGACAGGCAGATTGAAACAATGTAACACCTATTATTAACACTAAACTCATTATTCAACAGGTTATAGCTAATTATTTCATTTAAATTGACACTAATCTTTTTTCTTTTTAATTAGTAAGACAAATTGATTTCAAAGAATTTTAGCGGGATGATAAGATGAACAAAACCAAACGCAGAGTTTCTCAGGAGGATGATAGTGTAGAATTTTTGTATATAAGCAAGATAATTTATTAGGAGATGTTCTAACATCATTTATTCCTGTAATGAATTTAAGTTTTAGATTAATGAGCTACTAATTGAAGATTTAGAATAATAGTTATCATTAATGAATGTAAAAAGAAAATTGGAGCTTTATTTGAGAAAATATTTCAGGCCACTAAATTGCTGTCCTTGGTCTAAATCATATTAATGTAGTTTATAAATTTATCTGGAAACAAATTGAAATCTGGCTCAAAAATCCCATTTCATCAATTCATTCATTTTTACATGGGTATTTCCTAGGATAATGGGAATTTCTAAAAACTTCTAAGAGTATCCAAAATAATATATGATTAAAAAAGTCATTCTTTTAGAAGAAACATTGAGTCTAGATAATTCTAATTCTCTTCATAAAATGAGGTGACTATATCCAAGAAAACAGACACCTTTGTTTTTCTCTGAGAAACACATACATAAAGGGATATCAGTAGAATGGAGGTTTTTGAACTTTTAAACCATTGGAACCTAAATTGCCCTTCAGCTACTATAAAAAATGTGATCTTGATATTAAGATTTATGGCCATTTTGGATTTTATGCTGCCATTCACCTGAAGGTACAGGAAGGTCCTGAGACGGGGTGACAGAGGTCAGGTGTCAGCGGCTGGGACTAGACGTGCAGGAAAGGGCGTGTGGAAATCACAATCAGATACTTGATTTTTTTTCTTTTTCTGTTTTTTTTTATTATTAATTTTTAGGTTAAGCCCAGTACCGTTAACAGTGTTATATTAGTTTCAGGGGTATAATACAGTGATTCAACACTTCCACACATTACCCAGTGCTAAGCACAAGTGTGCTCTCTAATGCCCGTCACCTGTTCCCCTCCCCGCCCCGACCCCGACCTCATCCTCTGGTGACTGTCGTGTGTTCTCTGTAGTTAAGGGTCTGTTTCTTGATTTGTCTCTCTCTGTCTTTTTCCCCCTGTGTTTGTTTTTCCTTAAAGTCCACGTAAGAATGAAATCATATAGTATTTGTCTTTCTGTGACTTCTTTCACTTAGCATTATGCTCTCTAGATCTATCCATGTTATTGCAAATGATAAGATTTTATTCTTTTTTATGGCTGAATAATACTCCATCACATATATTTATACACATATATATGTACACACACACCACATCTTCTTTACCCATTTATCTATTGATGGACACTTGAGCTGCTTCCATAATTTGGCTATTGTAAATAACATTGGAATAAACATAGAGGTGCATGTATCCCTTTGAATTAGTGTTTGTGTATTTCTTGGGTAAATACCCAGTGGTGTGATTACTGGATCATAGGGTAGTTCTATTTTTAACTTTTTGAGGAACCTCCATACTGTTTTCCACAGTGGCTGCACCAGTTGACATTCCCACCAACAGTACATGAGGGTTCTTTTCTCTCCACATCCTCGCCAACACCTGTTGTTTCTTGTGTTTTTGATTTTAGCTGTTCTGACAGGTGTGAGGTGATATCTCACTGTGGTTTTGATTTGTATTTCTCTGATGATGAGTGATATTGAGCATCTTTTTATGTCTGTTGGCCATATGTATGTCTTCTTTGGAGAACTGTTCATGTCTTCTTCCCATTTTTAGTTGGATTATTTGTTTTTTGGGTGGTGAATTGTATCAGTTCTTTATATATTTTGGATACTAACCCTTTATTGGATAGGTCATTTGCAATTATCTTCTCCCATTCCTTATGTTACCTTTTGGTTTTATTGACTCTTTCCTAGCTGTGCAGAAGCTTTTAATATTGATGTAGTCCCAGTAGTTACCTTTGCTTTCATTTCTCTTGTCTCAGGAGACATATCTAGAAAAATGTTGTTATGACTGATGTTAGAGACATTATTGCCTATGTTCTCTTCTTGGATTTTTATGGTTTCAGGTTTCACATTTATGTCTTTAATCCATTTTGAGTTTATTTTTGTGTATGGTGTAAGAAAGTGGTCCAGTTCCATTACATAGTATGTGGCTGTCCAGTTTTACCAACAACATTTCTTGAAGAGACTTTTTTCCGTTGCATATTCTTTTCTCCTTTGTCAAAGAATAACTAACCATATAATTGTGGGTTTATTTCTGAGCTCACTATTCTGTTCTATTGATCTATGTATCTTTTTTTCTGCCAGTACTATACTGTTTTGATTACTACAGCTTTGTAATATAACTTGAAGTCTGGAATTGTGATACCTCCAGTTTTGTTTTTCTTTGTCAGGATTGCTTTGGCTATTTGGGGTCTTCTGTGGTTCCATATAAATCTTAGGATTGTTTTTTCTGGTTCTGTGAAGAATGCTGTTGGTATTTTGATGGGGAATGAATTAAATGTATAGATTGCTTTGGGTGATACAGACATTTTAACAATGTTCTTCCAATCCATGAGCATGGAATGTCTTTCCATTTCTTTGTGTTGTCTTCAATTTCTTTCTTTCTTTCTTTCTTTCTTTCTTTCTTTCTTTCTTTCTTTCTTTCTCTGTCCCTCTTTCTCTCTTTTTCTTTCTTTCTTTCTTTTCTTTCTTCACACCCAACATGGGGCTTGAACTCATGACCCTGAGATTACACATTATGTGCTCTACCAGCTGAGCCAGCCAGGCATTCCTTTGTCTTCAGTTTCTTTAATCAGTGTTTTATAGTTTTCAGAGTACAGTTCTTTAACCTCTTTGGTTAGGTTTATGCGTAGATATTTAATTACTTTTGGTGCATTTGTAAATGAGATTGTTTTCTTAATTACTGTTTCTGTTGCTTCATTATTAGTGTACAGGAATGCAACAGATTCCTGTACATTGATTTTGTATCCTGCAACTTTACCGAATGCATTTATCAGTTTTGGTAGCTTTTTGGTAGAGTCTTTCGGGTTTTCTATATACACTATTAAGTCATTTGCATATATTGAAAGTTTTACTTCTTCCTTACTGATTTGGATGTCTTCTAATTCTTTTTGTTGTAATACTCGATTTTCTTATGCCTCAAAATGTTGGAGTCTAGTATTCTATCAACTTTACCCTCCCCTAATAATGTTATAAACTCAAGAGTCCTCTAATAAGCTATTTCATGGGAATTAATCAGGGAAGCCAGTTGAATTGCCCTACTTGAGGTAAGTTAAAGGCAACTTCATTGCCCTGAAGTAAACTTTGAAACAATAAAATATATTATATAAGTGTAAATAACGACGTCCTGCCAAATCTAGTTTGTAAATATATTTATCATAGTTTTTAGAGGCAGATGGGACCTTAGAAAATTATTTGAATGATTATGTGTAAACTTGTATTATTTTCATCTCCTGCTTAAAAGTAAAGGGGCTCGAAAGGTCATCTGCTCAAATTCAGACTGTTGGTAAAGGAACCCAGTCCTCCAACCTGTTGTCTTAAGGTGGAGTTTCTACCACTATCAAAGTTGTGTTATTTAGTCCTTTGAAAGGCTCTTAAACACATGAGCTGGAGACGAAGCAGAGAAGTGTAGAATATATAATCAACATTTCCTAAAAGAGAAACTTTGTCCTCTAGTAGTAGAAAAAGGGAAAAGTGCATCTAATCATGTATTGTGATATGTTCCAAAGAAAGTATCACCCTAGTCCTTCTCTGGGTCTACCAGTTTACCAAGGAGTGTAAGGGAGATGGGACTTGGCTCATATTTCCCATGAGCTAAGATTATGTGAATTGTTGAGGAATAGGACTTAATGTTATTATCACAAGTAGTTATTAAGTGTTAATCATTAATATTAAAGAAAATTAGGGAGAGCAAATAACGTCCCCTTATAGTAGATGCTAAACAAATTCAATAATGTGTTTTGAAATCAAGGAGGATGAACTATATGATTTTTTTGTAAGTATAATTGACACACAATGTTGCATTAGTTTCAGGTGTACAACATAGTGATTCAGCAAATCTATACACTAATGCTGTGTTCACCATGAGCGTAGCTACCATATGTCACCATACAATGCTATTACACCGCCGTTGATTATGTTTCCTATGCTGTGCCTTTTATCTTGGTTGAACTATATGATTCATAAGGTTTTCCTGAGCTTTAAAATTCAGCGATGATTGGGGCATCTGGCTGGTGCACTCGGTTAGGCATCTGACTTCAACTCAGGTCGTGATCTCACAGTTCAGGAGTTCAAGTCTCACATCGGGCTCTCTGCCTTCAGTGCAGAGCCTGCTTCATGAAGATCCTTTGTCCCTCTCTCTCTGCCCCTCCCCCGTTTGCACTCTCTCTCTCTGTCTCTCTCAAAACACATAAATTAAAAAAATTAAAATTCAGTGATGATTAATAGACACTTTTTATTTTACTGCGATTCATAGAAGATATATTTGGTTTGTTGCCTAGTGGAGTATTTTTATATCTTCAGTCTATTCAAAGGTTAGTTTGGTATTCTTATAAGAGAGTTTCTATTCTTCATTGCAAACGTAGGTTAAAAAATTGAAAGAGCATGCGAGTCTTCATCTTGGGGTTGTGAATTCGAGCCCCACTGGATTTCTTTCTGTCCCTCTAACATGCCGAGTCTGTTTTCAACAGAAGATCCTTACAATTGTTGCCTCCTCTGATAGGAATGTCTTAGGTGTACAGGTCTCATTAAATATGATAGCCCCTCAGAAAGGGCTTTCTTGACCACTCAATCTAAAGGGGCTCCCCCATTAAAGCTGAATTGTGTTCCCTTTGAGCATTAGCATTGTCTAAAATGTTATCGTTATCGTTCAGTTGTTTATTATTTTTCTGCTGCATGAGGACAGAGAGCTTGCAAATCTTTTTCATCTGGTAGCCTTGTGCAAAAAAACCCAGCCCGTGAGTTCAATGCATGATGCTTGCATGATGCTCTTACATAAAAGGATTAAAATCCTCTTATAAGTGAGAAGGAGGTCTTGACAAGCAAAAGAATTTTTCAGTTCTTTTCAGGTTATAATGAAAGCTGATGTTGGAAGCAAGTCAAACCGAATGTTACAATGTGATTACGTTTACCTAATGAAATAACAGATTTTAGCAATTCCAGCTTATTTACTGAATAATTACTGAAGTTTTCCATATCCTAAAGGCCCATTCGAGAGGCACGATTCCAATGCACTGTGCTTGTCGGGTAGTACATGCTGTGTGGTGGAGATGGGGACCCTGGGAGGGGCAGGCCTACTGAAGTGACATCAAGGTTAGGTCAAATCTTTGAGTGCCTTCAATAGCGACAGCCTGGTATTGGGTCCCTAAGAGAAACAAGGGGGTACTAGGCCTCCTTCCTAGTGACTGTGACTCCATTGTTTGGTATTTCTTCAAAATGGTGGAATGAACAAATAATACTCTGCGAAGGGCTGTGTGTCACCCCCAAGCAGGAGACACAAGGACAAGAAACTAAAATCATGAAGGTGGGAAGGTTTCTGAGATTTTCATTCAGGCTGTGTAGTTGATCTGAGAACGCCACCACTTCTGCTCCCTGGAGACTTCTGTGTCTTTTGTCTGATGAGGCAGCTGTGGGTAGATGTGTGCCTCTGCAGCCGTTGGCTTCCCCTGCCCACTCTGTCCTCGTCCCTGGCTAAGGTAGATGGTTGTTCCTGGTGAGACCCCTGCTGCCCACCCCCCCCTCCCCCCAGGAGCCACAGGAGTTGGGCCAAAGGGCATCTGCTCGAAGCTCCAGGGGGTATCTGTCAGTCACAGGTCACCCATAACAGAAACTGGGAATCTGTGAATGGATGTTGAGGGCTGTTTGGATTGACACAGTGTGACTGCCGCACCGTGTAGAGAATGTATGCTTGCCTTAGATGTCAGATAACAATATTAGAGGATATGTGCTTTAGTATCAAATGACTCATGAGCATTACTGCTAGGGCAGTTCTGTCTTTTCCGACTACTTAATGACCCTCTCATTAGACTCTGTCCAGTCCTCAGGATGTCTGTGAGAAGCCACGGAAGTGGGACTGTAGAGTGTGGAGCTGCTGGCTACGTCCAGTTTATACTGATGTTTCAGGTGTGGACTTTTCTCTTGCCCTAAGTCTCAGTCACCTCTGACTCTGTTTGAAGGGAGTAAAGATGAAAAGTTTGAATTTTTCTTGTCAACTGGGACTTCTTTATCGAGTTACTATTTAAGGAAGGATATAGTTTTTAAGAACCTACTCTGTGACAGGTGCTCTTGTTAGGAACTTCTCTAAATCTTACATAATTCTCGCTAGGTGTTCCTCGGCCTGTTTACAAATAAGGTGGAGGCTCTTAGAAATCAAGTTGTTTGCTCAGAGGTACACAGCTGACGAGGCACAGACAAGCTCCCACTGCAGGTCTGTTTTCTGAGATAAGTCCATTTTCTAGGGTAACACGGGTTCCTCCCATGCTTTATTCCTTGTCTATATAGAGTCAGGGTAATAATACCTCAATATCTATTTCACAGAACTGTAAGAACCAGATGAATATGAACACAATACCTGTATAATTCCAGGTTCTATTATGATCATTAATATGATTCCAGGTTCTATTATGATCATTACCTCAGCAACATTACCTAAGTTCTTTTAATTAACTGTCATTTCATATCAAGATTTCTGAATACGCATTGTGTTCCTGTGGAGCCTTGTCTGTAACAGTGGATATTTTAATTATTTGTTAGACTCCTTGTGGTTATGTTTGGGTTTCTTTGAGAATAAGTTTTACACCCTTCCAATTGTTGGCAAATATTCATACCAGAGAAAAACTACCCATCTGTTCAGCTTCTAGCCAAAACATCACAGTCAAAATAGCAGATTTGGCTCTAACGTGAATTATGATGAGACAGTACAACCCAGAATACAAGTCATATCCTAGTCGATAGATGTGGAAAGAGGTGGTATCAGTTGGGGAAAATTTAAGATTTTCACCATATAAAGTTAAGGCTGGGTTTAGAAGAACATAACAGATGCCCCAAATTGCACTTACAAGGTATCATTAGAGCTGGAATTGGATGAACAGAAATAGCGGGAGAAGAAAAGTCACTGATTAGCTGGTGTAAGCCAGCTTCTGCAGACAGGCTTGCCTCCCAGGCATTCGTGGACGGCTGTTGATGCTCTTGGGATGGATGTCTCCTTGAGAAAATTGGTCTTTTACTCACTGCAGTATCTTATATATTCTTGAAGCACATGGATATTTTGCTGTGATCATCCTGAATGTCAACTGGTTTTCTTTTTTCTAAGGCTTTTTTTTTTTTTTTTTTTTTTTTTTTTTTGTGTTTTCCCAATTTTTTATTTTTTTTTTTTTTTTATGGGTTTTTTTTTTTTTTTTTTTTTTTTTGCTATGGAGTGTAATAACTTTATGCTTTTGGCTAGGATACTGAAGCATTTTGTTGTTTTCTGATTTTGTTAAATAATTTTTTTCATTATGGTGCTCCAACCTGAGTTCATTTAAACAAAGTTAAAAACATATAGGGACGCCTAGGAGGCTCAATCAGTTAAACGTCCGACTCTTGATTTCAGCTCAGGTCATGATCTCAGGTTCATGGGATCAAGCTCTGCGTCTCTCCCCCTTTCTCTGCCCCTTTCCCCTTTGAACACGTGCTTTCTCTCAAATAAATAAACATTGAAAAAAATAAGTGAAGTCAGATTCTACTTGTTGTTTTTCTACTTCCTTTTCTTCCTTTTTTTAGTTGAGTATTCTGAAATTTATCCATGAGGAATGTAGCTGTAGCTCATTCAGTTTCACTGCTGTATAGTTTTCTATTATGTAAATGTACCATAGTTTAATTTGCTTTCCTTTTAACTGTGACTTCATTGCCATAACATTCATGAACCTACCTCTGTTGAATGTATACAGGAGTTTTTGTAGGATGTATAACTTGTGATGGAATTGTTGGGTCATAAGTATGCTTTTCACAGCTTCTCTAGATAACATCAAATCCTTTTCCAAAGGGACTGTATACATTTATAACGAACCATCTGTGTATCAGAGTTTGCATTGTTTCAAATCTTCACCAACGTTTGACATTGTAGGATTTAAGGATTATTGCCAATTTTCAAATTAGCATTTTAAATTGTAACTGTGTTTTTCAGTTCTGGAAGTTTTTTTGGCTTAGACATTACAACATTTTTTATCCTTTCTCATATTTTCCATTTCTTGTATCTTTAAACATATTAAACACTTACTTTAAATTCTGACAATCCAAATTATGAGATCTGTTTAATTCAGCTATGTGGTATTTCTGCTGAGACTTTCTCATAAGTCTTTGTTTCCTTGTTTTGTGTGTGTGTGTGTGTGTGTGTGTGTGTGTGTGTGTGTTTAAACCATAAGCTCAGGCTCTTTTGAAATTTGTTGAAGTTTGTATTGCAAGTGTATTCATCCAGAATGAATTTGCCCTTCTTCTGGTGGCTAACGAGGGCTTTAACAGCCCTAGATCTCTCGAAGGTTAATTTTTGTGCTTGAGGCTTCCTGGACCAGAAAGTTAATGTTAATTTAGGGTGCAAGCTTGGCCAATTGCCAAGTTACGGTTATAATTTCTCTAGAAAAAAGTATCCACTCTATCTAGTGCTTAGGTCTAGACTGGCAGTTTCCCTCCTGTTCCTAATGTGGAATGGGTTTGTTATAATTTGTTCTAAGGGTGTCATCCTCTGGAGCCCAGGTCTGTTCAGGAGTCTGGTTTTAGAGTTCCCACTCTGGGTGTGGCCCAGGTGGCTCTCAGGTGCAAGTTCAGGGTTCCCTGGCTTAGCCAGATTTACCCAGGGACAAAGCTAGCTGGAGAAGTTACCTAATCTCTCAGGTTTATTGCTTTTGCTTCAGTGTAGTTCTCTAAGGATACTTTTCTTTTTTTATCATCTCAATGATGAATTTTATTTTATTTTTCAATTTTCTGTTTTTAAATAGACCTTCTTAAATGCCTTAACTTTTCTTCATCTTTAAAACACTTTTTTATTTTTTACATTTATTTATTTTTGAGAGACAGACTGAGACAGAGTGCAAGTGGAGGAGGGGCAGAGAGAGAAGGAGACACAGAATCTGAAGCAGGCTCCAGACTCTTAGCAAGTGTTCAGCACAGAGCCTGATGCCTGGCTCGAACCCACGAACCGTGAGATCGTGACCTGAGCCGAAGTCAGACACTTAACTGACTGAGCCACCCAGGGGCCCCTTTCTTCATCTTTTATTGTAAAAACTTTCAATCATGAAGAAAAGGTAAAAGGATAAGACAGGAAGGATATCACCTAAAGTCGCTAATTATTAATTTTTTTGCCATATCAGCTGTGTGCGTGCGTGCGTGTGTGTGTGTGTGTGTGTGTGTGTGTGTTTCTTGAGCCATTTGGAAGTCAGTTGCAGGTATCATGAAACTTACCCTGGATGTTTTGCTGTGTATCTTGTCAAAATAAGGACATTCTGCTATAGAACGACTCTACTGTATCACATGAGTAAGAGTTCTCTAATATTTATCTACTACCTAATCTGTATTCACATTCCCCCGTTGTCCCTAAATATCTTCTATGTGTTTTTACCCCCAAATAAGAATACAAATAATGTAGTGATGCATTTTAAAATATGTGTTTCTGGAGGGCTCTTTGGGTTATTTGGTTCAGCATATTTTCAGATATGGAAATATGCTTTATTGTTTGGCTTTTCTGAAGTCTGCTCTTTGTTTCTTCTAGTAGCCAGAATGCCTCCATCTTTTGCTTTCTCTTCACTTTCCTTGTGAATTGCTGATTATTTGGGTTTGTAGCTAAAGGACTATAATTTGGTTAAAAAACTATTTTTATGTCCTTACGAGTCGTAACTTCTCAAGCGGAAGATACAAAGGTGGTTAGCTCATTGACTTTCATCCAGGTAGATACAATTTTAAGTTTTGTCAGATAAGTTGGACTGACATCACCCAGGATTCCACCTCTGGGTAGCCTTAAAAAAAAAAAAAAAAAAGACATTTAACAAAATCAGTTTGTCCTTTGACTTTTCTTTGGGCAGCTGAATTCTGCTCACCCCTACTGTGTCCTGCTGCTCGTCAGCCTGGCTGCATGAAGACTAAGGAGGATTCAAGTGACTGTGTGGGGTGACGAGAGCTGGATAACCATTTCTTCTTAAATACAAACCAAGTCTAATGAACGATTTCTTCTTAAATACAAAGCACATCTAATGATGTTGCTCACTATTGGTAACTTTATTTGGGGCCTCAGACTCAATGAAGTTAAGTGTTGCTTGACATATTTTTCAGATGGCTCAGGATTAATGAAAATATATTGCTGTTGAATTATAATAAGCACCAGTAAGAAATAGGGATGTGTTGCTTTGTTTTGGTGATTTCATAGTTATTTATGTATTTAGCCGTATGCATGAAGCCCCCATGTTTGTATTTTTCTTTGTCATTGACTTCACAGCAGCTCAGTTGGATTTTAAATATTTATATTTTACATTTTCCCGCACCTGCCCCATGACAGTATACACAGACCATGCAAACAAAGATGTATTTAGTGAAGAGACTGTGGAACTCTTTTATTGCTGTCCTGATCTCCATCGGAAATGAAGCTGTTTTTCAAAACACCGTGTGTAGGCATGCTATCTAGCCGTCGGTAATTGTGCAGATTATAATCATGATCTTCTCTTCAACACGTGTATGGCTGTGGTGGTAATAACTGGTGAATCACTGCAGTTTAATTGGAGTGAATGAAGAATAGAAAGCTCAGCAGAAACGTTCTTTAGCAAGGTAGAAACCTAAAAAACAAAAAAGAAAACAGAAAGAGAAAATAAGGTATATCCATGAATTTTAACTTACTACACAGTAGAAAGTGATTTTGATAATAGAATATATATATGTGATTGTATGGTGCTCTTAGCATAAACACGAGCATGTACGTTTGGGGGTTCAGCTAACTTAGCTGCAAAGTGACTTCTGCATCTCTCTCTGTGTGTTTTTTAACTGTCATTCTTCAGTAATCAGAAGGTTCTGTTTCTTAATTTTTTATACCTAAATATCCTGGTAGCTCTCTTTGGAAAGTTTTAAAATTATTTTCGGTGACCATTATGGAAAGCATTGGATAGAATGGAAACATCTCTTTGCATGGCAGGACCCAGTGGTCTAAAACAGTTTCTATCTTAGCCCTAAATTTTAGGAACATACTTATTGCGTGTTTGCTTATTTATTTCAGCACGCTAATTTTTAACTTTCTTGGGTTTTATCTTGAAGAACTCCTTAATGTAGTTCATTCATCCCATAATAAGCTGATATGACAAACTTAAACATGTTGGTGTCAGATCTCCCCTCTTTGGGTTTTCTCTTTATTTTATACCATGTACAGTTAAGTAAGAGTTCTGCCTGTTTTTCCTTTGAGATTTCTTGCCATGCTCAGTTTAACATTCTAGCACGAAATGGACAGATTTGACATTGGACACTTGTGTCTGTCCTCTTCAGTTCATCCTGCATGCTTTTACCAAAGAAGTCTATTTAAAGTATTTCACCTTCTACTGATTAGTAAACTTGGATGTGAAATCTATCTCTGGAGTTCAAGACTCCTCCCTCGTTATTTTCCACATCATCATTCCCAACTGGGCATTTGGAAGACCATGTTCCCTTTAGGCCAATACCATCACTTCTTTTGAAAAAAAGAAAGTCTGGGTGATTATGGGTGGGGAGACAGAGGTCATGTGTTCAGTGCAGTATTAACTGTATCTTTAGATTAACTAAAGGTTAATATATCTTTGCCGCCTGTTGTTGAGGGGGCATTTTGTTGGTACAAGAGAGCCAGCAAATAGGGCAGGTTATGGGAGCGAGCTCTGTGGAGCTCTTGATAGCAGGAGTTCAGATCAGATTATAGGAAATCCAGGATGTCACCGAAAGGCACTTCTTGAAGGGAGAGCAACTATATTGAGTAAGAGAAAGCAACAGGACAGGAGGAATTTTTCTTATTCATAGGCAGATTTAAAACTGGGGTGTACTCAGAGCCCATGGCCACCACAAATATTTCAGCGGTACCAGGGGTCAAGGGGAGATCATCAAGTTGGAAGGGAGTGTGGAGCCAGGGAGAGGAGCATCAGGTGCAACCAATCTTGACCTTTGAACAGGGCCACCCTTCCATCTTGGAAATGCAGGAGATGGGCCGTCTGGCACAAGCCGTGTCCCCCTGCCCCTATTCTAGCCGGCTGGGAGTGGGGACCTCAGGACGTCATGCTTATTTCTGCCTCCCATTCTTGTCTGTTGCTCCTTGGAAGTGGTTACCTCTCTCCTATCCATTTGCTTGAGTGTCACATGTTCTGTAAGGGAAGGAGCACTGACTTCAGGGGGTAAACGGACCTAGGCTTGAGTTTTATCTCCTTGCTGGTTAGCTGGTGATCCTGGTCAACTTACTTCATGATTTAAAACTCCAGTTTCCTTCTTTGATATTGGAAGTATTAACATATTCTCTGCTGGTATAAAGATCAGAAAGTCTGCACCTCAGTTATTGGGCTTAGAAAACTGCTGTTTTTGGCCCCTCTAGTCACTGAGAAAAAGAATATTGTGTGTGTATTTATATAATATGAATGGAAGGACGATTTACAGAAATACTAATTTCTGTTGACAGAGTTCTCTTAATTTTATTTGTCTGCATCCCTGACCCTTCAGTCTCTCTGGTGGTAGGGGGGTTAGCAGTTGTAGATTGCAGAATCACCTGCTTCAGACAGTAGTAGAAACTTCTTTTGTGGACACACAGTATATTCTGATACAAGACAAATGCTGTGCCTTGGGGCCCTATATCTTCTGGAAGGTCATCAGAAGAGAGCAAGCCCCTGAAATGTATCCGTAGCATCCCAAGAGTATCCTGTCATTTTATTTGTATGTCCTGTGCTTGGTGCATATTTGTTGAATTGTTAAATAAAAGATAATTTTGTTTAGACTAAATTATATGCTTTTATTATCACTGTCCTCTGGGAAAATATTGACTAAGTTTATCAGACATTTATGGAAATATGAAATTGTTGATCCAAAAATACTTGTGAAGCTTAAGTACTTTATCATTCAAGTTGCCAGTGCTTAGGAGACCAGTGAGGGCTGAAATTCTGTGATGAAATTTAAAAATCTGTAAATAGAAGTTGAAATAAGATTCTGATGTATTTATTTATTAGGATATTTTTCTGATTACAAAATATGTCATAGTCAATATAAAAAACCTAGGAAGGCATAGAAAAGCAAAGCCAAGAAATAAATACCACCTCTGATTATTAATATTATGATACATTTTCCTTTACTGTGTTTTCTGTGCATTTAGTATGGATTATTTTCTTTCATTGGTTTTCCTCTCGACATTATAGCAATGATTTCATAAAATACTCTTCCTTTTCAAAAATATTTTTTTTTAATGTTTTTATTTATTTTTGAAGGAGAGAGACAGAGCATGAGCGGTGGAGGAGCAGAGAGAGAGGGAGACACAGTATTTGAAGCAGGCTCCAGGCTGTAAGCTGTCAGCACAGAGCCTGATGCGGGGCTTGAACTCACAAACTGTGAGATCATGACCTGAGCCAAAGTTGGACGCTTAACCAACTGAGCCACCCAGGAGCCCCAAAATACTCTTCCTTTTAAAATTAAGTTTTAAATTTTAATTCTAGTATAGTTAACATATGGTATTATATTAGTTTCAGGTGTGCAATAGAGTGATTCAGCAACTTTATACATCACCCAGTGCTCATCACGACAGGCGCACTCCTTAATTCCCATCACCTAGTTCACCCATCCCTCACCCCCTTCTGGTGACCATCATTGTGTTCGCTATAGTTAAGAGTCTGTTTCTTGGTTTGTCTCTTTTTTTCCTTTGCTCATGTGTTTTGTTTCTTAAATTCCACATATGAGTGAGATTATGTGGTATTTGTCTTTTTCTGACTGACTTATGCTCTCATAAAATATTCTTGAAAAATATTTTAGTAATACTCATCATATAGCTATATCATTATTCATTTACTCATTCTAATATTGGGTATTTATTTACTGTTTTAAATATAGCTGAAATAGATATCTTTTGTTGGCATTTTTATTTCCTAAACTAGTTTCTTAGGTACATAATTATCATGTTAAAGTTTAAAATGTGCATATTTTAAATAGTTTTATTACATTTTGCCAGTGTTTCAGAAAGGTTGATTTAGTTTCCTGGCCTGATGTCTTTTACAGTTAACTATGACACTTTTATCTCACTATACATCCTTACCAATGCTGAATGTTACATTAAAAATAAAGGTCTCGGACTATGATTTATTCATCTAGTCTGTGTTGCAGATATAATCCATATTAATTGGGACACTTGTTGCAACTAAACAAATACTTAAGGTAAAATCTATGTTCTTCTGTATTACTTCTTGATGTGACTGTTTAGCACAAGATTTGTACAGGGATCACATTTTACTCATCTTTATGCTGCCCATAGAGATTTATACATAGTAGGCAGTCAATAAATGTGGAAAATAATTATCACATTATACCCACCCAGATGGGTCCACCACTGATTGTGCACATACTTTAAGCAAATATCAACTCTTTTTATTAGAAAGTATCACATGAAGTTCCTGGGTCTCATTCGTGTTTTTGTATGAAGAACCCATTCATTGGTAGGACATATTGGTATATTTAAAATAAAATTTCGCATCTGCTTCTTCAAAGTCGGTGTTGTATGGTGTGTATATAATTTACCTTGTAAATATATCCGAAGCACCAAGTAATTTAGATTATAAGCCTTGCTTATCTGAAAGATTTGTACTATCAGTGAAAAGATGTTGGAAAATGCTGCTGGTGGTTAGTAAGAATGTAACCAAGACATGAGCTTTAACGGAGATGTGAGATGTATATTAAACCAGTTTCTGAAAATCATTTGCTTTTTGTGTTTTATGGCAGTACCTTGTGGATCTGCATTTAGAATGATAATTCATGCTAATGGCTTTCATATCCCATGAGCTAGCAGAAATCAATTCTAAAATGGCAGAATGAAAGGGTATAGCAAATAAAGTCAATGAGCTGTCAAAGAATTTTTCTTCATCAAACAAATCCCAAAGCACCCTGTGTTACACTGACCTTCTCTCTTTTTTCTTGAATTCCTATGCTGATTTGGTTCCCGATTTCTTTTCGCATAATAGAAAAATTAACAAACATGTTTGGTCAGTGAAACAGAAGGTATTTGAAAATAATACCTTGAAGCAGTGTCTCAATCTTTAGGCAAATGGTGAAGAGGAAATACAGCATTGATTGCTGTTGCTAAGCAACAGCTTTCGCAGCAGATGTGCTTTGGGACCACGGTGGTGTCTGCCAGCCAGCTATGCAGGGTAGAGAGCAGCACAGCATCATGACGTTTCTGAGAACTCAGAATCAGTGCTTTTCATTTCCTCTTCTTTCTTTTTTCCACAGTTTACTGTGATCAGTATTTGAGAAGCTCAGATCATACTGCCAAATATATAGAGTGAGTAGTTTGGAGCACTGTGGGGATTTTTAGAAGGCTGTGAATGGATTTGTAGAGCCAACTCTAATGGAATCAGAATTCCTGTTTTGTTTCAGAAATACTATTAACTTTCTCATTCGCGCATTTATCCGTTCATTCATGCTGCTCTTAAAGAGTCTGGTGCGTCTTGTATTGCTGACGTGTGCACCGTAGGTGTGATGGTGGGAAGTGAGAGGAGCCGTGGGAGCCGTGCACGTGTGGTGGAAAGAAGAACCACCTGGGCCTGCCTCCCAGCACCGGAGCTTGCAAGCTTCAGGGCTCCCGAGGATCTCCAGGGCTGCTTGTAAAAGACTGGCGATCTTATTACCAGAGGCCTGGCAGGTAATTTAGTAGGAGTACAGATTTTAAACAAGCTGCCTTGGCGATTGTGATATGGCGGCAGGCAGATGACTCTTGAGAAATGCCTGAAGTGGGTGGATTAGTGAAGATTTCTTCACTGTTACACCAGGCAAGATGTCACCTGTCAGTTTTAATTCAGTAATGGGGAAACTATCACTTGTTCAATCTGTGCCTCTTTTAGCTTGATTCTTAAGTCTCTCCATATTAGAACCGCTTTAGACTTCTTGGAGTTGGACTGATTTGGGTTCCTTCCAGAACCTGCTCTGTGGATGTCCCTCAGGAGGATGTTGGAGGGCAGCCCATGTTGCTTGTGACTCACCCAAGAGCAAAAAATGGGAGTAACACGTAAAGTACAAAAGCCCCAGTCCAAACAGTCTGCAAGAAAGATGAAGATTTTCACACCCCCTTTCATTGAAAGCAAAAATACCAAATGACCAAGCAAACACCTGAATCTACTCATTGCCTGTTTTTTCCCTATCCCAAACCTGGTCACATTTCAGCCGTCTGTCAGTTATGAATCTGGCCAGTCTTTTAATAAAGCCTTTGTGCTCATAAATTATTTGTATAAATTCATGAGCGATTTTTGCTCATACAGTCTTTTAATAAGATAATTCACTTTTTTTCTTTCTCCAGTTGTATATGCTCCAAAGCCCAGTTTTATTCTTTATTAGATCTTGGCCTTATGCCATGTAGTGGTACAGACTAACACATGGTTCTTATTAGTGTATGTAGTTCGTTAACCATTCATCTATCGAGCTAAATGACTCCTAGATGACTTGTACATTTAAAACTGTTCAAAAGTTATTAAGGTCTGTAATTTATCATCACTAACATTTCTGACCTGTGTTTGGTCCCTCACCAGAGTGATGTTCATTGAGGCATCGACACAATAGGAAGAAAATTAAGTTACACTAAAGGCATTACCAGTATGAGTGGGGAGATTTTAAATGTTGGCAGTAATCAATAGTAGAACTTAATTTATATACTTCATAATGGATGCATTTTTCATTACATTTATATTTTCCAAATTGCATCCATTTTTAAATTAGTTGCCCTCATTTCAGACCATACTGCACAGCGAAATAATATATTTTCTGGATCTAAACCATCATATATGGTTTGACCTTTAGCTGAATCAAGTAGTAAAGATCAAAATGAATTATGCTTCGGTGGAAAGGGATTTTAATGTTGCTCTGCACTGTGTTTTCCCTCATCCCACATGCTGTTTAATATTATTAATTCAGCTTGAATGATGATAAGCCAAAAACGACTTTAGTTGGTCATGGCCAATGCATTCTTGGACGTTATAGAAATGCCTGTAACACCTGAATGGTTCCACATAAATAGCAATGCATTTTTATTTTGTCCACAAGAGAAAATGCACCATGATTGCCTATGAGCATCAGAGAACAGGTTTCTAGATGTATGTTCTTTCCTTGGTGCAAATACATAAGTCCATTAGTGCTAATACGGCTTGTGTATTTGCATCCAGGAATTCAGTATTTAGAATATGACAAGCAATGAATATTTGAGGAGTTATTACCAAAAGCTTTCAAATAAGTTGAAAGGCATAAATGACTTTGAGTCTGGAGAAGTGTAGTAATCCCTTAGAAATGAACTATTTAGAATATTTAACTCTGTTATCAGTGTACTTCAGCGTAATAGTATCCGTGCACATTTTGTGGTTATCTCAGTTCCCTGTCATGCACCTCACCACATGAAGTCAGCTTGGGACAGTCTTGGCCCTGTTCACGATGCCCCGGCTTCTCAAACTCCCCTGGTTTAATTTGCTGCCGTTGTGACGGTTTTTGGAGGAGCTCTGGTGCAGAAACAGAAAGTACCCTCTGAGAGATCCCTGTGCTTTCAATTAGTGTATGAGGCAAGGATAACTATTGTTCTAGAATTCTTTCATCATAGAGACCCAAAACAAAAAGGCATAATCTTACTTTATAGAATAGGTGCATCCTCAAAATTCCGTGTCACCTGAATTTTTGGATACTGAATTGATTTTCATTTATATTTTCTTTATAAACGCAGAGAGATACTCATCTAGATGAAAAGCCATTACACCAAGATACAGGCAATATTACATTTAAGAATGCCTCAAGTCTCCTCAGACTTTAGAAATCACAGATTTATAGGGAAATCGTAAGTTTTCGAATAAAACATGACAGCTTCCAAATAGCTGGGCTTATTTTTACATTTGGCATCTTGACGGAAAAATAGCTCCATAAGCTGTATTGAAGAGTCACCTGGGAAGTCCTGATTGTGTAGCTCTTTGTGAGAGCCATTGTCACGGAGGGATGTGTAGGTTTAACTGGGTTTCAGTGGGAGTGGTTTGAAATGTAGCACTGACTTAGTAGGCACAGGACAGTTACTGATCACTGATCTCAGCAAACTTGAAAATAACATGTTTCTTGTTCTGTAAATTATTCAAGTTCAGTTTTCTGTTTTTAACAATCTGAGTAACAAGCTCAATTTTTCCCCTAAATGTCCAGGCACAATTAATAGTACTTAAAGCAGAAGTAGGAGCTTGAATAGTGTTAATATGAATGGCGAGAGCTGCATAGATACAAGGAACAGCTTGGTGGTGGCCAGAAGTGGGGGTTGGAGGGTGGTTGAAATGGGTGAAGAGGGTCAGAAAATATAAACTTCAGTCATAAATAAGTCCTGAAGATTTAACGTACAGCCTGGTGAACTGTAGGTAATAATATTGTACTGCATATTTGAAAGTTGCTAAGAGAGTAGATCTTAAAAGTCTTCATTATAAGAAAAAATATTTTGTCACCGTGTGTGGTAATGGATGTTTAATGAGACTTCACTGTGGTGATCACTTTGTAATGTATACAAATGTCAAATTGTTGTTCTGCTCCTGAAACCAACATAATGTTATATGTCATTTATACTTCAGTTTAAAAAAGAAAAGGTGAGAGCTGCATTCTCATACTGGGCACTCAGTTTAAAAATAGTGTGATTTTCTCCTTGATTATCGAAGTAATGAATTACCCGTTTTACAAAATAGGGAAAATCTAGAAAAATGTTAAGAAACGTTATCCATGTTTTAACCTGTAGATGTAACTGTGGTTTTTCTGTGTTTAAGTGTTTTTTCTTTTTGTTTTCACACGGTTGGTATTACTTAATGTATAAAATTTTATATGCCACCTTTTTATTTAAAGACTTTGTAGCATTTCGTTAAAATATGTGTAAATATGATTTTTAATCACAGAAGAAATCTAACTGGAAATTCTCACTAAAATCAATACAGTTTTCTGTTGTTTAGATTACATCTAGTTTTTCACTAATATAAATACCATTGAGGTTTTTGAGCTTCCTGTCCATTATTTAATGTATGTTCTAACATCTCCTTATTCATGAATAGATTTCCTTAAGGCCCCCTCCTCTTGATAACTTGTTTGTTTAGTATATTTGCCTTGCTTTAAAAAAAAAAAAAACTTTATAATGAAACCTTTAAGTGTACGAATTTAATTATAAGCACAGTGTTGGCTGCAATCTATAAGTTCCTTTTTGTTATTTTGTAAGAAATACGTTATTATAAAGATGCTTTTTGAGTTTTCAGGCAGATGGCATTTTGTATTTATTAAAGTTCAGTAGTTTCTAGCGTTTGGAATGTTTTCAATATATTTATGCTGTTTTGTTTCACAGATGAACAGTTGTTCAGACTCTTTCATGGACATTTTTTTCATAAGTGAAATACTGTTTGGTGGATACGGAGTTGGTGTGGTTCATAACCCAACCCTGTAGACGAAATCTTCCACAACCGTATTTTGTGGATCAAATGCTGTGTCTTACAGTCTTCTGTTCCAGTGTGTTTTTATTCTTCCTCATTTCTCACAGCTTTTGATTTTCATGTTTTGGTGTTCTATTCCTGAAAGATGAAAGGTTCGTGGATGTTTAATTATAGGATCAGTATCCATGCAAATTGACCTAAGGTCTTGGTTTTTGCTCAGATTTTATGTTACCTAATTTTAATTTGTTAACTCTGCTTTTGTTCTCATTATGTTTTACATATCTTTGCCTTCTCTCTAATTTTTAATCTTTCTGTTCCATTTTGTTTCTTGACTCTATTTTAAGTTCTTTGCCCTGGTTAAAGAGAGTTTAAATAATTTACATTTATTAAAAGATTTTTTTTAAGTGTTTATTTTTGAGAGAGAGAGAGAGACAGAGCACGAGTTGGGGAGGGGCAGAGAGAGAGGAAGACAGAGAATCTGAAGCAGGCTCCAGGTTCTGAGCTGTCAGCACAGATCCTGACATGGGGCTCGAACCCATGAACTATGAGATCATGACCTGAGCCAAAATCGCACTTAACCAACTAAGCCACTCAGGCGCCCCTGGTTTACATTTATTTTAGCAACTGATAGGTGTTTCGTGTATTCTGCATTCAATGCTTCCTTGCTATATATTGTGTCGTGAACTTTGTTTTGTTTGCTCTTATGCTCTTATGTGTTTGGAACTTAAATTTAATTCCAAAATCTACAAACTAAGCTTATTTTTCAGTATATTAAAAAAAAAAACAATATATTTAGACTCTAATGTTCCCCCCCCCGTTTCTAAAATGTAGTCTTCTAGAACTGTATCATTAGTGAATTTCAATATTTTGTTATGTTTTTCTTTTTCAAGAGTTGTTTTTTACTTTTACCATGTTTATAATCATATCCAGACTTGACTATTTAACTGTCATTTTGATCATCAGTGCTATAATACTTTAAATCCCCAATTTTCCTGGTTCCTGATTTCTTTTCATCCGTAGTACGCAGGATAATAGTAGCAACAACAACATACAACATTTATTAAGTATTTACAAAGTGCCAGTATAGGCACTTAAATGTGAGCTAACTCACGTTTAATCTTCTCTGTGTCGTTTTGAGGTAGAGTCCATTAATTAGTCCACTGGGCAGATGAAGAAATGGAGGCACCGAGAGCTGAAATAATTTGTCCATGCAGAACCAGGACTCCGGATATGTTCAGGTCTCCATCCAGAGTCCCTGCTCTGAAACTTTCGCTCCTACTGCCTCCCCTCTGTTGCCTGGGAAAAAACACACTCACACATATTAAGAAACTTAGGGTAGGTGTTAGATTTTTTTGAGTCTTTTCCTGTGTCACAATTTTTTTTTCTTCAAGAGTAAAGTAAAACAATCCCTGCCATGCCATGTGGTTTTACTGTTGCAGAGGGAAAGTCTAAGGCCAGCCTGGTGTTTATTTCTTCAGGGGCAACCTGTCCTTTCCTCCCTGCCCCAACCCTGCCCATATGTTGTTAGAACTTTCTTCTTTAACCTTAAAATTCAAACATTTTGCTAAGGGTTGTCCAGGTGTGAGTCATTTTGAATTATTTTTGCCTAAAGTTCTGAAAACCCCTTTGATATCAAATTTAAATATTTCTTTACGTCAGAAAAAAGTTTTTGAATTATATCTTTGCTTATAACTCCCATTCATGTTGGTGCCTCTTTGAAACACCCATTATTCTTTGGTTGGATTTCTTCTCCTTGACCCCTTAGCCATTATCTTTTCCCTAGCATTTAGATCTGCCTCTTTCCTCTAAAGCAGAGGTCAAAAAACTTTTTCTGTAAAGAGCCAGATAGTTAATATTTTATGCTTTGTAGAATGAGGCAAAATCGAGGATATTATGTAGCTATTTATATAACAAGAGAAAGCAAATTTCTATAAATTTTTTATTGATGCAATTTAAAATATAATAATTGAGTAGTGTTTTGTTTTGTTTTGTTTTGGTAATACTGATCTAATGAGCAGAATATGATTCTTTTGGGGAGAGATAACTTTTTGCTTAATTGGGGTTCAAAGTTCCTTATCATTAATTGATTACAAATGTTCATTTGTAAAAACCATCCTTAGCTCACAGGACATAGCAAAACAGACGACGGGCCGGATTTGGGTTTCAGGCTGTAGTTTGCCGACCTCTGTTCTAATGACTTGGAGAATTTCTCCGATTTGTCTTCTACCTTTCAGGATTGATTTTCTGTATTGTCTTTTTTGCTTTTTATTGCTTTGGATCTGAGTTTTAAACTTCCATTTATTCTTTTAAAATCATAGCCGTTTTCCTTTAAAACTCAACCTATTGACTTTTCATATCATATTCGTCCCTGGCTTTTGTTCATTTTGGACCCGTGTTTTTTTAGATTTCATTGGGAATACAAAGCAGAAGTCTCCTTAAAATAGTCATGTTTTAAGTCTTTTTCAGATGATGCCCTGAGTGCCTGCAGGGGAGTGTGCACCTTGTCCTGAAACTTGTGATTTTCATAGGCTCGTGTGAAGTCCTCTTTATAGTCCTGTTCCCGTGAAGACAGATTTAAGCAGTCTGTCAACAATTAGACAGATACGTGGCTTCCCTTTCATCCCCTCACCCATTACCTTCCTTCCCGTATTTTAAGCCAAGAGTGTGTGGTTCCACCTCACTTCCCACTCATGTCTCCAACCCTTTCTCCTGGTGTGACTTTGTCAAAATTAAGCCGATTCTTTCCTGTCACTTCTCGTTGTTTAAAATTTTGAGAATGCAAATCTACTTCTGTATTGCCAGAGGTAGTCTGCACATCCTATTTAACTAGACCAGTTAATGTAAACCAGTAACCCCCACAGTGGACTGCTTCCTGCTCTGTAGTCTCCAGGCCTTGTCTGTCTTATTAATGGGGCTCCTGTGAAAACTCGAGATTGAATAGTACATGTAGTTAAGAAGTGCATGTGAACCCAAAAAGGCAAATCTCAGAAGTTTTCTTAAGCAAACCCAACCCCTACCAGGTACATGTGATGTATTTGTCTTTCTTTTGCTTAGAAATGAATAATGTGTTTCATGTCCCAGAGTTACAAATTTGTAGGCATTGGAATGTATGTTTTTTCTTTCTTTTTAAACTTTTTATATTCTTCAACGATTCTTTGGATGCACTTTCAGCTTTTGCTCTTCATATAAGTGTTCTTGATAAATGTTACCATAAATGGCCCTTTCCCGTGGGTCACATTCCTAGGATATGATTTGTTTTCCTGTCAGCTTTAGTTAGTAGCACCCAATTCCTTGTCCTTTTCCACTCCGTACTGTGAATTTTAGATGGAAATAAGAGGATACATCTTGAAGCTCTGAGAGATCTTGAGATTTACAAAACAAGACTAAGATGTGGAAGAAGAGACAGTGTAAATAAAGAGAAAGAGAAGCATACATGCAGATAACAGGTAATGAGAATCTGACGGTGGTGAAGAGTACAGCTGGCCCGGTTTTATGACGGTTTGGCTTGGGATTTTTCGGCATTACGATGGTGCGAAAGTGATACACATTCTATTAGAAACCATACTTGGAATTTTGAATTTGGATCTTTTCCTGGACTAGCGATATAGGCCTTTGGATGCTCTCTTGTAACGCTGGGCAGGGGCCATGAGCTGCAGCTCTCGTCAGCCACGCAATCATGATGGTAGACAACCAACACACAACAACCATTCGATACTCCTAGAAGCATTCCTGTTTTGCTTTCGTTACAGTATTCTTATAAAATGGGCTCTGTGTGCTGTTTTATTTTGCCTGTCTGTACTATAGGCTCACAGAAGTGTTGCGAGCACGTTAACGGTAGGCTAGGCTAAGTAAGATATGTTGTTTGGTAGTTCGGTGCCCTGAATGCATTTCTGACTTCCAAAATGTTCAATGTGTGCTGGGATTATTGGAGTGTAACCATATCATAAACTGGGGAAATTCTGTAATTTAAAAGAGAGAAGTACATGTATGAATAACTTATACCCAGGATTTGGATTTTGTGATGTTTCAGGTAAAACATTTATTCATATAACCTGGGTAAGGCAAACAATTCAAATGTAATTTTATTTCCAGTATCCATTATTGGTACAGGAGTGGGCCCTCATTGTGTTCATTTTAGGAGACTTGAAGTCCTAACGATACCTGCCCACAGGCTGTGCTGCTGTTGGATGGTGGTGCATGCCAGTAATGCCCAGGAATGGAATGTTTGGGAAATTCAGTTTTGTTTCTTTAGACAGCTTCTGAGTCTGATAGCACTTTTGGCAAATCACTATTTCTGAAAAATTAATATGGATTCAATTACTATAAATTTGACTTTTTATAGTTGTTAAGTCAGCTGAAATGATGTAGTTCTAAAACTGCATTAAAATGTAATATATTTGTTCTAAAATAGCTAAGGTTTTAAGGTACTCCCAGTCTTCCTGAGTTTTATTAAAGGATTAAATAAAAACTACTCTCTTTACCACTATATGATTAGTTACGTATTGGTCAGAATGACAAATTTACGTGCCTGAGAAGATGCTGAGTCAAGGGCTGTGTTCAGGCAGTGTCCAGATCACCTTTATGTACTACAGTGGATAAAAATCTAGAATAAAGTTGGTTATTGATTTGGATTTGCATTTGTAGCAAGAGATAAACATTACTTGAATTTCTTTTTTTGAAGCATACAGATTCTGTGCAGAGTTTTTCTCCCTTGGTTTTGTGCGGCTTTTTGAACCACTGGAACTTTCTGAATGATGCTAACTCAATTTATTTTGTGAATGGGACATTCAGCATACCCAAATATCTGTTTAATTTATTTAGCTAGTTCATTTACCCACAGAATTCAGGTGATCTTTTTCTTAAAAGATATTCCAGAGCTCTTTTTAATTTCTTCTTACAAGAAAAATTCATGTTGGTTTATGGAAGAATATTGATTTCAGTGTAGATTTTCTCCACTGTTCTGATGTTTAGTTATGTACCCTCTGGACTGTTTTTATTTTTTAATGTATGATAGTTGTTTTAATAGTAGTTTGGGTCAACAATAGTTTATTGATTTCTTTGAGAGTATCTAAGCATTTGAGGATACATAATTCAGATTTCCAGGAAGGCCCAACATAAAAATTTTAAAAGGGGATAAATAAAATTAGGTGTGGTTTTTTTTCCTATTTTATAACATTTTTTTTCTTTTCATTTAAGTTTTAAATCATTTCTAGTTTTTTAATAAAATATATTTTTACAGAGTTCTATTTTATTATTTTCACATGTAGTTGAAATTATCCTAAGAATAGTTAAAGAATATTATTTCGTGTAAAATTTTCATAGAAAAGTAGAAATCCTACCATGAATGTGACACCAGAGATGAATGAGGACCATTTTCCAAGTGTGATATGAAAACCATAGCTGAAATAGTAGTTCTAATATGTGGGAGCCATGGTTTTCCTTTTGAAATGAAAGTGAAGATAAGACGTTAGGTATGTCAACCTAAATAAAGAGGTAAACCAAGGAAAGCTCCAAATTGTCAAAAGGATGAGTCTGTTCAGGAATAGGATAGGAGTTACAATTCAGGACACGCACACCACGGCAGACTACAGGAGGTGCACTGAGGGTTTGGGTCTGCGGGGTTCATGGGCAGGGAATGTAATGAGGAGACAGTCCAGTTGGAATCCATCAAATTCAAAAACAAATGAGAGTCAATTCTGAAAATTCCCTTGGAGACAAAACCGGTCACAAACAACAGCTCAGTGCAGCTTACTTGGTGAGGCCAGCCCGCCCTGGTCATGTCTCGTTCATGCCTCTGGACACCATAAGTAAAACTTGTGAAGGTCAGTAGGAGGCAGCCCGTCACCAACTCACTGTCACTTAAGAAAATTCTGATATTTTCCATTTTCTGTAAATAGGACATTTAAGGGAAATTAGTCTTCCAGTCCTTAAGTTTTTGTTTTCCAGAGGACACACACGTGAGACTTTCCCTCTTACGCCCGCCAGTTCCATTTTAGGTTGAAATTCTTTCACAGGTAAACTCGTTGTATCATTTACATTGAATATTTTCCCAACATTATTTGTAGGTTTTAATTTAACATTATGATTCCCATTTTACAGTTGAAGAAGCTGAGGTGTGGCAAAGCTCAGTAATTTGGCCTCACAGTGGTGGAGCGAGGGCTATTTTCATCCATTTTTGTCTGATTCCTGTTACATGGGAGTGGAAAACCCGCAGAGCTGTGTGAGGATGTGTCTTTTGTTCACACCCCCCTTTTCCGGCAGAGACGTGTGCTGCGGCTGGGTGTGGGCTGGATGTCTGCTCACGTCGCCACCCCCATTGAAGTACAACAGCCTCTTTGTTGTAGTTCATAGACCCCACCCTCCTGGAGTACTTAGACTGTCACAAACACAGAGGCAGGTGAGGGGGCTAATAACGCCACGCTAGTGCAGAGTGGGCTCAAAGATCCCCACAGAACAGCAACCTGACATCTCAGGAATGGAGTCTGTCTTTCAGGCTAATATAGTGGGTAGTTCTGGCCAGATAGATTTCCCCTCCAAATAAAATGATGTTTAAAAATGAAAAGCCAGTGGGGACTTGAGCTGTAGCTGTTTCACTGGAGTGCGGGGAAAGGACTTGGTGCAAAGAAACCTGATTTCAGAAACGTTGGAAATGAAGGACAGGTAGGAAATGAGGAAAGTAAGAGATTATAGGGGCGAAAAAATGGAAAAAATTGGGAGAACAGGCCTATCTCATTTGCCCCCCCCCCCCGCCCCCCAGAGTTGTTTTCTTATTTTTGTCACCAACATATAAAACTTGGGAAATTTCACACAATTCAATTTCTAGGTTCTCTCGAAAGTCAGAACAGGGTACACTGGGCTCTGTCGCTGGGGCACAGGGGGCAAGAGCACCCAGCTCTAAGGGTCCCAGACACATCAGGTTCAGCCACTAGCAGCTGACAAAATCCAGTAAGTGGAGGTGAAACAGAAAAGGAATTTATTTCAGTGAGTCCAACACCAGGAGGACAGTCAACTAAGGCCTCAAAGACGGTCTCCAAAGTACTGAAATACTTCCATGTTTATTTAAGGAAAATGTGGGACAAAGGTCAGTGGGTCCACACTGTGGGCGGTGAATGTCCGGTCGATCATTGCCTTGGGATCAGTCACTGGGGTCTGGGGTCTTGCTGGCTTAGGCCTGAGGGGGTACTGAAGGTTCCCACCAGGGGATGTTTTGCCTGCTTCAGGGCATTTTGCCTGAGTTAAGGGGTAAACTGGAAAGAACTTAATCAGCTAGAAGGATTGAGGTCAGAATGGAGGTGGTTGATGTCCTTCTTCCTGTTTTCACACGTGAGTAAAGTTAGGATGGCAGTGGGCCCACGGCTTCCCCCTGTGGATGGGACTGGCCTCTCCGGTCCTCCACCTGGCCGCCCACCCCTGATCTGCTCTCCTAATTTGAGTTGGAGACTCCTAGTTCAGGCTGTTTTCATATCTTACAGTGAAGGACAGCAGCTGGGTGGACTAGGGGAAGATAAGGCCTAGGGAGGCTTGTTGGTGTTTTAAATATGAAAAGGATTTGAGAATGGTGTTTCCAGAGGGACCCAGGGGAGGGGGGGCTATTTGAGAATGGTGTTTCCAGAGGACCCAGAGGAGGGGGGCGCTATTTGAGAATGGTGTTTCCAGAGGG
>NC_064813.1:3836396-3913616 GCF_023721935.1 Panthera uncia
GGCGCTATTTGAGAATGGTGTTTCCAGAGGGACCCAGGGGAGGGGGGCTTTGTCATGGGTACCTTGTGTTCTTCCAAAATTCTTGTGTCGAAGTCTCAATCTCCATTTACCTCAGAATGTAAATCTGTTTGGAGATAAGGTCTTTAAAGAAGTGATTGAGTTAAAAGGAGGCCTTTAGGGTGGAATGCTAATCCAGTGTCCTTATGAAAGAGGGACAGACATTAGAGATGTGCACACTCACAGGGAGGGCCTTGTAAGGAAGTGACAAGACATTAGTGTCCAAGCCAAGCAGAAAGGCCTCAGCGGAAACCAATCCTACCCACACCATGATCTCAGCCTTTCAGACCCAGAAGGGAGAGAAAATATGTTCTGTTGTCGAAGCCACCCAGTTCGGGGTTCTTTGTTATGGCCACCCAGGCTGATTAATACAGGGGAGTCTTGACAAGGAGGAGGACAGGGTAATTGAGGCAGCAGAGACCATTGGCTCCATGAGGGCAGGGAACTCTGTTGTCTAGAAAAGTCCCCAGCATCTTGTGTCTATCTGTTTCAAGGTTCAGTGAATGCTTGTTGAACCAGCCCCATGGGATTCACTCTGGAAAAGGGCAGGAAATTGAGGGTGTTATTAGTTTCTAGCCTTTCTTTTCATTGTGAAGAGGTTGAGGAGAGATTGGACCAGATTTGTCACCATATTGTGTGTCAATAGCCACAGAAAGTTTACATTTATATGTAAGCAAATTTTTGTATTTATATTATACAGAGAGAGTGGAAGAGGATTTGAACTCTATTTTGTTAGATGAAGGCAGTAAGTCCTTGTTTAAGAGCTGTTGTTTTTAAGGAAGGTTTGCATTTCTGAGACTGTGTGGATTTAAGGATTCGCGTCTGGATGGTTTGATTGAAGAGACATGAGGGGTTACAGGAATTGGGGAAGGGGACATCTGTAGAGGAGCCTCTGAGAAAAAGGGAGGAGTTGATGTGGTTCTGGTAGAACTCTCGGGGGCAGCTTGGAGGCCCAGCCTGGGGTCCCCTGACTGAGCTGGAGGAAGAACCCAGCACTAAGATACTAGAGGGCTTCATAGGCCAGTTAGGGAAGTCAGCTATGAAAAATGAAAAATTGCTTAAGTGTAAATGAGAAAGAATAGAGTTTTTTAAATTTATAACAAAACATGGATTCATAAGGCAGTGTTTCAGGGATGCATGTACTATATAAAGGAATTATATGGGTATAAGTCATTGGTATTTTAAATTAAATACTTCAAATCATAAAAACACATAGAAAAATAAAATAAAAATCACCCCTAAGTTCATCATCTATAAGTAAGAACCATTATTATTTTGAAGTATGTATTTCCAGAGTTCTTCCTATGTATATATTAGTATAAATCAGTTAAGAACAGTTTTTAATAACTCCGGAGGACTTGAAGGTGAGTGATGGGAGCCAGATCTCTGTGCTTGGGCCGACATTTCTTGCCTTGCAGTGTGACACAGTCAGGGTAGCTGATATTGTCATAAACAGGCTCCATGTCTGGGACTCGTCTGAACATTGTCGTCCTCATTTTGCTGATATCTCCTCCTTTACCAAGGTCAGCAGGCCATAACAGCTGGTACCACCACATTCCCGATGGCCTAATTAAATATTTCACATAAAATGCATATACCATCTGCTTAGGTTACTAGTGACCCAAATAATACGGTGAATTGCATGTTTGTGCTTCAGCTGCTCTAGAGATGAAGCCATATTTTCTACATGTGGAAAAATGCTAGGCTTGCACTGGTTTAAAAAATGCTCCTGCTCCAGCCCCCTGCTAGTAGGGCTGACCATTCGCCATTAGGGATTAGTGATTTTTGCTTAATGTGTCCTTGTTCTCACGTGCTATCCCTTGTTACCAGTACCAGATATGTGTCCTGACAGAGCTAGTGAGTGGGCATACTGAGCGTAGAGAGACGAGCAATTTTGTTAACCTGTTTTAGAATTGTATTTGTCACCTTGGTATCTGCATATTCTGTCATTAGCCGTGGAAACTGCAGGTTTATGTATAAGCGAATAATATTTCAAAAAATTTTTTTTGAATTTATTTTTATTTTTTTTGAGAAAGAGAGTGAGCGAGTGGGAGAGGAGCAGAGAGGGAGAGGGAGAGAGAGAATCCCAAGCAGGCTCCATGCTCATTGCAGAGCCTGACACGGGGCTCGATGTCACGACTCTGAGATCATGATCTGAACCGAATCAAGAGTCACACGCTTCACCAATTGGGCCACCCAGGCTCCCCTAAGCAAATAACATTTTTACTGAATGAAAGGGATTCTGTATATATTCTGTGAAAAAACTTGGATAATATGAGGGTGAGAAGTCCTTATCTTCAGGCACCGTTGATTACAAGGAAAAGTTCCTATTTCTGAGACTGTGCCTGGATTTAACGTCTTGCATCTTGACACTCTGATAAGAACCTTCTGTTTCTGTGGAGAGGTAGAAGAGAATGGGAGGCCTGGGTCTGATTCCCTGTGACTTTAGCTGAGTAACTGAAACTCCATGAACTTCACTTTCAACTCAAGTGAAACGAGGCTGTAATAGGCACCTCCTGGGATTGTGTGGAAAAGAGGATCAGGTCTATGAAAAGCAAAATGCCTGTTACAGTCCCTGGGGGTTGGTTTGTTATTCCCACGCCCTGCTCCTTCCCCGTCAGGACGCGCATGTGAGTTCACGCCTGCCTGGCAACCACACTGCTCTCTTCTAGAAATAGCACCCGGGGCGCCTGGGTGGCACAGTCGGTTAAGCGTCCGACTTCAGCCAGGTCACGATCTCGCGGTCCGTGAGTTCGAGCCCCGCGTCAGGCTCTGGGCTGATGGCTCGGAGCCTGGAGCCTGTTTCCGATTCTGTGTCTCCCTCTCTCTCTGCCCCTCCCCCATTCATGCTCTGTCTCTCTCTGTCCCAAAAATAAATAAAAAACGTTGAAAAAAAAAATTTTAGAAATAGCACCCTACGTCTGCTTTGGAGACTCCTCTGTCTCGGGATAGAAGCGTGGATAGATGTTGTTCGAAATCCCCTGGTGAACGTGCAACCCAAGCTGGCCCGTCAGATGTGTTCTTCTGAATCTGGTACTTTCTGCCATTCAGAGCCCTGCAGCTGCTCTGGTCCCTGACAGTAAATGCTTTTTTCTTTTTTTCAAAACTTAAATTAACTGGGTTGGTTCTATTGCTCATATCCACGGTCCCCTGACTGAGTGGGAATAATTTCACACACAGATCCGTTCATCTGTTTACTGATTACCTTCCTATTACGCATCCAGTGCTCGGTGCAGGGGTGGTGCAGGGGTGCGTTCAGAGCGGAGAGGTGGGTCTCCTGCCCCCTCCTTGCGGTGCTCACGGAGCTCCCATCTGGGCTTGGGTGGGGGTGGTGCTCTCTCCGCACAGCTGCTCACACGGAGTGCAGCTTAGGGCCAAATCCCAAATTAAGTGTGGTGTTAGGCCTAGTGACAGTTCATCCAACTCTGCAAAAAGTTAATTAAGATGTTTTATGTTAAAGAAACCAAACCCTGTAATGCCCATTGGTTAATCATAGTCTTTTTAAAGAAACACCGCTTCTCTCAGCCTTTTTATTTATTTCTCTTAATTTTGTCTTTTTTGTTCTTCAGCCCGGTCAAGAAAGTGCCTTGTACTTTTATATCAAGACGTAGATGAAACTAGAAAATTCTGAGCTTTTGTGGAAAATTGTGGCCTTTGATTACTCACACTGGTCGTTAATTTCTCTCTGTTACGTTGCCATTACAGCATTCAAAGCTGTAGACTAGGACCTACTGATGTAGAAGCGCCTGAGGCATTGTTGACCAAGATGAGGAGCCTTTAATGACTGACTTAGTTGGTAAAAGTCACTGCAGTTGCCGCTTGAAGATTCATTTGTGAAGCCTTCGTTGGTAGGGAAGTTGTAAGTCTTATAACATGTAAACTCTTTCTTTTTTCAACAAATAACACTATAAACCCTGGCCCGTTTTTATTAAAAGCATCTTCTGATATTTTCATCAAATCCATTTTGCTCCTTTTTTGAATGATTTTTTTACCTGTGGGAAGAATAGGATTTCATCGGCCTCCTTTGAATAACAGAAGTAAACAGGTAGTGTTCATATCACGAAAAGTTAAAATCAGAGCTGCGCGTTGCTCAGAGGTGTTAACCACATCTGGGCACATCTGTTCTTGGGAAGGAGAGCCTGCCTGCCTGTGTATGGGGACCAGGTTGCCAAAGGCCCCTTCTCACTGTTACTCAGTGCAGCACAGTGGCCTGGTCATTACTCCAGGGGCTGCTGTGTGACAGGAAAGTCATGCTGTTTCGGACTTATTTGTCATCTTTTCTCTTGCTGGGAAAGCAGATGTGCTGAATGTAACTGAAGGCTTGGGCCCGTGTTAGCAGTATACTGTGTACAGGCAGACACGTCAGTAGTAAAAATTGATGTGGGCAGCGGAGCTGGATCCAAATCCAGACAATTTGATCGGTCTACACTCTTTACCACAATTATAATGTCAAACAGACAACATTTTTTTAAAGTTTATTTATTTATTTGGAGAGAGAGGATGAAGGGGAGGGGCAAAAAGAGGGAGAAAGAGAGAATCACAAGCAGGCTCCATGCTGTCAGTGTGGAACCCAATGCAGGGCTCGAACCCCTGAAACTTGAGATCATGACCTGAGCCAAAATCAAGAGTTGGGTGCTTAACCAACTGAGCCACCCGGGTGCACCCAAACAAATAGTTTTAAAACAAACCAAAATATGTAATATGATTTAGTGTTGGAAAGATTGTGTAAAATATTTTTGGGGGGGCAGGAGAGAGAGAGAGAAAGTGAGTGTCTATGTATGCATGTTCACAGGAGTGGGAAAAGGGGCAGAGAGAGAGAGAGAGAGAGAAAGGGAATGAATCCTAGGCAGGCTTCATGCTCAGCGCAGAGCCCAACTTGGGTTTCGATTTCAGGGTCGCAAGATCATGACCTGAGCCAAATTCAAGAGTCAGATGGTTAATTGACTGAGCCACCGAGGAGCCCCTGTATATATTTTTATACTAAATTTTTAATTTTAGAGAAGTTTAGATTTACAGCAGAAATGTGATGATAATATAGTTCCTTCATATACCTGGGGCACAGTTTTTCCCTATTATGAAAACTTTAGTGTGGTACATTTGTCATAATCAGTGACTCACTTATCAGTGTTGATACATTGATATTAATGGGAGTCTGTACTCCATTCAGATTTCCTTAGTTTATACCTAATGTCCGTTTTATTATTTTATTTTTTAAGTGTATTTATTTATTTATTTATTTTGAGGGGGGGGGGGGTAGAGAGGTAGAGAGAGAATCCCAAGCAGACTCTGCACTGTCAGCACAGAGCCCAACTTGGAGCTCAGCCTCACGAACTGTGAGATCATGACCTGAGCCCAAATCAAGAGTCAGATGCTTAACCGACTGAGCCGTCCCCCACCCCAGGCGCCCCCCTCATTCTTTTTTCCACCTAATGTCCTGTCCCTCACAGGACACTACCTTACTCGTAGTCATCATATTGCCTTAGGCTGTTCTGTGACTTTGTTTTTGATGATCTTGACAGTTTTGAAGAGTACTGTACTGGTCAGGTATTTTATAGAATGTCCCTTACGTGGAAAAAGGAACTAATACTTGTCTGAAGTTGTCTCATGATTAGAGTGGAGATTTGGGTTTTGGAGAGGAAGACCACAGAGGTAAGGTGCCATTTTCATCACATTATGGCAAGGGTGTGCTTTGTCACGTGACTTCTTGTTGGTGTTGACCTTGGTCACCTGCTCAGGTGTTTGTGTAGTTTCTCCTTCCCCCTTCCTCATGGTCCCCTTTGGATGGAAGTGGCTCTATACAGCCCACACTTAAAGAGTGGGGAGAATAGTCCTCCTTCTTGAAGGAGGAGTATTTACATAAATTATTTGCAATTCTTCTGCACAGGAGATTGGTCTCCTCTCTTTCAGTCATTTAATTATATCAGTATGGTCTCGTGGATGTTTATTTTACATTCTGAGTTGTACTCCAACACCGCTTTGTTTATGTTGTTGCCAAGCTGTTCTAGCTTTGGCTGTTGGGAGCTCCTTCAGGTGGCTCCTGTGTGCCTGTGACACATCCCCGTCTTTGTGGAGTTTGTTTGTGTTTAGCATGTCTTTCCATTCTGTCACTAAAGAATACTCCAGGCTTGCCTTGTGTGTTTCCTGCTCTGATCCTAGAATCACCCACTCCTGCAGGAGCCTGGTTTCTTTCATTAGAGAGTGGTGCTGGAAACCAGGAGCTGAACGCTGTCCTGGTTGCTGCTGGGGGGTCTTTGCTAACAGACCTTCTATAAAAGCTTTAACTCTCATTCTCAAAGCCTCCTGAGTTTCTGTCCTTAATTTGTTTTTCCCTGGATAAAAAATGTTTTATTGTAGTTACAATCAAGAATTGCCAACAGTAGGATATAAGGGAGATCTGGCTGTGACACCTGCCACACTGTTGGTTAGCAGGATTGATTTGGCTGGTCTGGCTGCTTGGGCTACATGGGTGTCCCCTGCTTCCCTCCCTGTTCCAGTGTGCTCCTCCCAAAGCTGTGTGCTCTGTTGAAGAGGACAACCTTCCCCAATAGAGAAGGACCATTCTTTTTTTTTATGTTTGTTTATTTTGGGGAGAGAGAGAGAGAGACGCGAGTGGGGGAGGGGCAGAGAGAGAGGGAGACATAGAATCTGAAGCAGGCTCCAGGTTCCAGGCTCTGAGCTGTCAGCACAGAGCCCAATGTGGAGCTCAAACTCACGAGCTGTGCGATCATGACCTGAGCCAAAGTTGAGTGCTTAACCGACTGAGCCACCCAGGCACCCCGACAAGAACCATTCGTTGGTCAAGGTTGTATGAGTAGCTGTGCTCCCCTGGGGGACCCTCCAAACAAGCTCTCAGAAATTTAACAAGAATATATACTTTGTAAGAACTTCTCTTAGAAGTGCATAATTGTCTCCATAAATTTGCCTTTATCCTTTTTCAAGGTAATTTTTAATAAGTTTTACACAAAGCAGTGATTCCCTGGATGGTGACTCTGAAGAGTGCCATTTGTGTTTTTCTTTTACAGTGGATTTTCCGTTCATCTAATTCATATTAGAGTTAGAAATGCAAACAGGTCGGCAATTGAGGTTTGCACTTGGAAGCTGGATATTTATTATTCTTAGTTACACGATGGAAAAAAAAAAAAAAAAGACAAGCTTTCTTATCTGTACCCAGGAGTGATTTTCAGAATTGTTGATGTTGCTCCGTCAGAGCAGGATAGCCAGAACACCAGGAGATCATGTCAGGTGCATTCTGGACAAACAGCACTCCGTCCAGGCCTACAGAACTGCCAAAGATACGCGAACTTTTGGCTTATAAGTGGTGGGAAGTAAATGTCGTTTAAAGTATTTGTGGTATTTCTAAAAGGGAAGCTTTTTTAAAATACAGAAGTGACAATAAGATTGGGGCCCCTGGGTGGCTCAGTCAGTTGAGCATCAGACTCTTGATCTCAGCTTAGGCCATGATCTCACAGTTTGTGGGTTCGAGCCCCTCGTTGGGCTCTGCGCTGAGGGTGTAGCCTGCTTGGATCCTCTCTCTCTGTCTCTGTCTCTGTCTCTCTCTGTCTCTTTGCTACCTTTTAAGACAGTGTTGTCCTTGGTAAGGTGACATATTACTCTAAAAAACCTTCATTTTTCAAAGATAAAAAAGTGGCCTGTTAGCACAGGCACCACCACAGCTGAGGTCGACAAGGTCTCTGAATCCTTTGTTTAAAAAGTCAGCCTAATTAGAGCTTTCCTACAGCTTTCCAACCTGCTGCTGGGCTAGGTGATCGTGTATTCCAGTGGCCGCAGAGTAATAACGTACTGAGGGGTGTACTTGGTCAGGATAGGGAAACACAGAAGGTAACATTTAGAAGAGAAGCGAGCTGTTATAACATTTGGGTTGTGTGTGTTTTTGAGCAGTATGTCCTGTGGTCTAGGAATTCCTGGCCATTTGGGGTTTGGAGGGTATGTTGTGAATGTGCCTGTGCATCTGACATGACATGGCACCTTGTCGGTCACTGGAATAGAGTCCAGATGTGCCACTGTTTCTGACAACTCACTGCTGGTCTGAGATTGGAGGAGCACGAGTTAGGATGCTTTCGCTCCTTTGCCATTTTGGTATGTATCCTCCCTCCTTGAGTAACAGGGAAAGTTTGAAAGGGACACAGAGGTAGGAAGGAAAGAAAAGAAGGCCTGGAATGAAGGATGGAGAAAAAGAAAGGGAGGTACCTGCTTCCATGACCGCTCTTTGCGGCAGGGGAGAGCTGGCTGTGCTGGGTTGCTGGCAGTTCTTCTGGAAGCTCCCTGAGGAGGTTGGAGAAGGTGACTGGGGCGTTTCTGATGAAAGTGTAGGTCCTCCCTGCTGACCATGATCTTAGTTGACTTGGATGGTTTATACTGTGGGAAAGAGGCCTGGAGAGAAATTCCGGAATAATAGTGGAGGGCGGGGCTTTGCTATCTATACAGCAGGTCAAACCACAAGGCCACTCACTCCCTGTTGGGGCTGCTCTTGTCAGGCTCCCTGGCCAGTATATCGCAGAGCTTAGATTCTTACCTGAGGGCACGTTAAAATAAACATGTTCTGATGGTATAAAAATCAGTTTAGTCCAATTTTAAGCTCTAAAGAGTTGGCAGTCTAACTCTTTTGAACAAAACATTTCATTAGTTATTCCTATTCCTGTATGATCTTCCTGTATTTTGAGTGTTAATTTGTTCTTCATATCTCTTCTTCCTCACTTTTCCATCAGACGTGTATATAACATTAGCAAAGTGACTCTCATGTCATCTCCAGCGAGTCAGGGGCCTCGATGTGGATTCCCTTAGTTAGAGGTAATAAATGAGATAGGAACTTAAAAATAAGCTGAGAATATTTCTAATAAGGGATATTTTTGTTTAACATGTTGCATTGGGCTTACCTAGAATGTAGAATGAAAAAATAATCTGAACACCACCTCTCAGTTTTCTTAGCATATTTTCTTCTTAATTTAGTTATACTTACTAGAACTCAAAGACTTCCTATAATTATTTCATTAAAGCCCTGCATTGGCTGTTGAAATGCATACATTGCAACCATGTTCTTTTTATTTTGATTTCACATTTTACTTTTTTTTTTAAGATTTATTTTTTTGGGGGGCCTTTTTTTCTTCTTAAACTCAAAAGTTAGTTAACATATAGTGTAGTCTTGGCTTCAGGAGCAGAACCCAGTGATTTCATCTCTTACCTATGACACGAAAAGTGCCCTCCTCAATGCCCATCACCCATTTAGCCCATCCCTCCACCCATCCCCCGTCCAGCAGTCCTCAGTTTGTTGATTTTTTAAAGTGATCTCTGCGCTCAATGTGGGGCTTGAACTCACATCCCCGAGATCAAGAGCCACATGCTCCACCGACTGGGCCAGCTGGGCGCCCCACATTTTGCCTTTTTATTTTTTCTTCAAGTGTTTCTCTTTTTTCTCTTCTCTTCTCTTCTCTTCTCTCTCAGAGAGAGGGAGAGAAAGCACATGTGTGCACAAGCAGAGGATAGGTAGGGGGGAGACAGAGAATTTGAAGCAGGCTCCATGTAGTCAGTGCAGAACCTGATGTGGGATTTCAGTCTCACAAACCTTGAGATCATGACCTGAGCTGAAATCGAGTCAGTCGCCCAACTGACTGAGCACCCCCACATTTTACCTTTTTAAAAGCACAATGCATTACTCTTGCCAAGAAAATGTAAAGATCCCGGTAAGATTCATTCTGCTCCTTTCCCCAAGAGAAAGGAGAATCTGAAATTTATTCTTCTATTTACTAATAACTGGATTTAAATCAATTTAATCTAATATTTACTCTTTCAAAGAATAATGATTATTAATTTGATTTCTTTCCCCCCTTTAAAGTTGTGACTAAATAATAATACATTTTAATGTTGATAGATGCCATAGTTTTATATTTCATTTTATTTTGTAGTACCATTTACTAAAGAAATTGATGGAATGTGAGTCTGGATGTAACAGACACGTGCACACACGCACCCTTGTCTATATCCAATTATGTGTTAACAGAAGTCCTTAAAATCTTCAAACAAATGTAACATCCTTAATTTTTCCATAATAACAACTTCATATTTAATGTTTGAAGGTTTTCTGGTTGTTTTTGTATCTGTTTTTGCAGTGGTTCTGAGACTTTAGGGTGTGTCTGAATTACCCGTTTTTGGAGTTTCTGATTTGGTAGGTTTGGCGAGTGGTTCAAGGCTTTGCACTGTGAAGAAGTTCTCAGGTTGCTGATGCTGTCGGTGTGGGCACCACACTTGAGGAATGATGGTGTTGTCATATACGGCCCCTCACAAGAACTCGGTGTGGTCTCGGGCAGATAGACACGAGAGGCTTTAGGCGTGGAGAAACTCATGAGTTTTCTGGTTGCACATAGTGAATTGGTGGTTGAACAGAGACCAGACCCACGAAGACCTTTCAGGTTTCCTCCTGCACAGGGTAAGGCTTCAGTTCCCCAAAACGTCTCTCTTCATTTTAAATGTTTGGTAATTTTCCCTTTTTTTTTTTTTTTTTCCAGAGCCATTTTTGTTTTTTGGTGGTTCCTCCTTCCCCCCCCCCCCCCCCCCCCCCCAGTTTTCACATTTAATAAATGTATCTTCGAAATTTTCTTTCCTTTTAAAGGTATAATGATTTTTGCACCTCCGTGGTCTACAAATGCAGCATCCTCTAGAAACAGAAAGCCTTACAGAACTTGGTAAGGCCACCCGCGGCTAATCGCGAGGACAGATGTTGGTTTTACCCACCTGCCTGGTGTCTGGCAATTTTCCACTCTGCCTTGTGGCGGTAGCTCCAGGCAGAACCATGACTTATGGGTCCAGAACATGACATGGACCACGAATGATCCAGGACAAGGGGTCTGAAAATCACAAGAACAGCCCATGGCAGAGGGCCCTGAACTGATTCATTCCAAGGATAATATTATCCGTTCCAGCCTCCACGGAAAACTGATGGTTTGTGATTCTGTGATGGGCACCCAACCACCCCCGTGTGGGAGCAGTGGCTTCCAAAAGCGAACTGTGGGGTCTGCTTCCCCTCCCCCACCACGCCTCTCTGAACTCGTCCAACGTGTTCCATACGGTGTCCTTGGCAGGACATCCCAGCCCCACCCAGGAACTTGTGCACTTCGTGCTGGTCCTCACTGATGCTGTGATGAAGGTGGTGCTATGCATTTCTGATTTGTTTTCTAGCTCCTTCGTCCTGTTCTCTGGCTTTCCTCCTTCTGTTCAACTTTGACCTTGAAATACTTAAATTAAAAAAAAGGAGTCAGAGGAAAGTAATGTCTGGAGAACAAACTGAAAATCATGACCTTCACGATGTCCTATTATTTATTATTTTATTGTCGTCTTTTATCCGCCCTATTTGGTAGGAGAAGGAAAGCCTTGGTACATTTTACTTAATCTTGTTTTTTTTTTTTTTTTTTTCTTTTTTTGGATTTGTTTTTTGTTTTTTTAATTCATTTTGTGGACACTATTAATCTTAATATGCTTTCACACTGGAAACTAATTCTGGGCTCATCTACTCCCCTCCTCTTCCTACTCTTTTTATATTTTATATTAAGCTTTTGATATGCACTAGGCTCTGTGTGTGATGCTATACAGTATCTTACTTAACCTTCTCATCGGACTTATAAGGTATTATTTTGAGGAAATAGATTCAGAGAGGTTGTGAGCTTGGCCAAGGTCTCATACCTAGTACATGATGGAGCTGGGACTTGAATTCAGGCCTTTCAGACTCTAAAGCTTATGCATTTAAGGACTAGTCTATATTACCTCCCCTGTGAGGCCATTACTCAGATGGAGGTTGCATTTAATAACCTAGATTTCTTGAAATAAAGTAGGCTGTACATTAAAACAAGATCCTGGCTTTAAACTTGTCTCTGTATTTCCTTGTTACCTTTTCAGTTCTTAAAAAAGTATCGTATATATCGTAAAGAGAAGGAAGGAATTACACTGTTTTCAGCAGTATGTGCCTCTCCTAAACATACCCCACTGACAGTGTGTTACTTTGCTGGACGTGGGAGTTTTTATTCTAGTCACTTGGTCTTTGAAAGCAGTCTATGATGGAGTTTCCATTTAAAACCAGAACGCTACTGTGATACAAACAACGATAATTTGCAGTGTGTACATCGGGCTCTTTCTCTTTATTTTGTCCTGAGGTATCTGGCAGCTTCCAGAAAACGGCAGCCACTCCAAGTAACTGAGGTGGCCCATTTGTAAGGAGGTAGTTGAGAATATCTCCCAAAGCATATCCATTTCAAGTTACGTCTTTAGCCTCTCCTCTGTCTTAAAATTTTTTGTCATATTTTTATTTATTATTTTTTTGATGTTTATTTATTTTTGAGAGAGAGAAAGGAGAGAGAACGAGAGAGAGAGAGAGGGAGATTGTGAGCAGGGGAGGGATAGAGAAAGGGGGACAGAGAACCCTAAGACTCCACATGGTCAGCATGGAGCCCAACACGGGGCTCAATCTCAGGAACCTCATGAATCGTGAGATCACGATCTGAGCTAAAATCAGGAGTCGGGTACTTAACCGACTGAGCCACTCAGGCACCTCTTCTTATGTTTTTCTTATGTTTAAAGATCCTTATGTTCTTTCTTCTTATGTTTCTCTTATTGTTGTAGGAGTATGTATTTTAATAATAGATTTGATACAGCATTCAGATTTAGAACCAGGGATAAGTGAATATTATTAATGGTAATTGTATACAGAACCAAACTTAGATGTTCCCTCCCTTTTTCCTTCCTTCCTGTCTCCCTTTTTCCTCCTTCTCCCCCTCCCTTTCTCTGTTGCTCCAATATAGAATAACAGGTTGACTCCTGGATATTCCCCTTACTAGCTGAGTAGCCTTGAGAAAAATCATTCATTCATTTGAGCCTCAGCTTCCTTATCTATAAAACGCTGATGGTATTGTCTTTCTAGGTATTTGTAAGTCTTGGATGAGATAGTGTGCATCGTACAAGAAAGCGCCTCTGTGCAGTGTCTGGGTGGGTGCAACAGCACGTCAGTACTGTGTCCCTCACGTGTCCCTCTTCTCAATACATAGGTGTGCCTTCTGGAAAACAGTTACAAAATCAAAACACAATAGCAAAGGAACATATAGGCCGAAGGAACAGATTACAGGCAGACCTATAATCTGACTGATAAGAGAGATGTGTTTAGAAGGGCTTTGTGAACCAGAAATGTTAGCAACCTGTGCCCCTTTTAAAAAGCAATTTTTTTTGATAATTAGATTGTCATCAGGCTTTACTTAAGCAATATTGGGTTATAGTAAACAGTGAAATAGATCTTTAAAATTCTGAGACAAACTTATTTATTTATTTATCAATTATTTATTTATTTTTGAGACAAACTTATTTTAAACTTAGAATTCTGTTCTCAAAGTGACAATCACGAGTGAAAGCTAAGGATATTTTTGAACATGCTTAGAAATTTTTTACCTACTGACTGCATTTGAAAGAATTACTTGAGACTGTATTCTGGTAGAAACAAAAGGAAGTAAAAGAGGAAGACAGGGGATACAGATAACAACGAGAGCAAAAATACTGGTAAAACTAATAAAGTCTAAATAATTGGTGTGTATGTTACAAAACAATAACAATGTGAAATTCAAATCACAGACTGTTGATTTGTGCTGAGTAGGCTAGGTGCGGGAAGTGAAATGAGGCCAAGTTACCTTTTGTCTTGCTGGGGGTGAAAAAATTTCTAAATATATTAAAAAAGCAAACTTATTACAGAGTTTCTGTTTGGAGTGATGAAAAAGTCCTGGGAGTAGTGGTAATGGTCACACAGTATTGTGAATTTAATGCTGCTGAATTGTGATCTTGAAAATGGTTGAAATGGCAAATTTTGTTATGAAAAAATGACAAAAAGAAAAAAGAAACCAGGCTCCATGAGATACAGAGTCACAGTGCTCTCTTGGGCATTGTCTGGGCTGAGTGACGAAGAGCTGGGACCTCCTTGCGCAGAGCCGGGACCTCCCTGCGCGGATAGGGGTCCTCCCTGCGCAGAGCTGGGTCCTCCCTGCACAGAGCCAAGACCTCCCTGCGCGGAGCCGGGACCTCGACCCCTGTGCCCAGCCGGGACCTCCCTGCGTGGAGTTGGGTTCTCCCTGCACGGAGCCAAGATCTCCCTGCACGGAGTGGGGTCCTCCCTGCATGGAGCCGGGTCCTCCCTGTACAGAGCCAGGAGCAAGTAGATCCCTTTGTGAGCTTGAACTTCACGCCAGAGACCAAGCTGCACAAGGCCAGCACCTGCCGAGTGAATGAATGAATGTCCCGGCATTATTTGATATTTTATGGATGCAGCTTCCTGCACCCACTGTGATGCCAGATAAAATGATATTCTGATTGTAATTTGGTTTCTGGTGCACGGAGAGAACAGTCTGGTCAGAAGATGCCTGTCTGATCTTTTCACTCATTAGCTGTTCACTGTAAAAATGAATAAATTGTTATTTATGAAACATTCTTTCAAATACTCAAATGAGTTAAAGTTTTACAACTGAACTCCAAGAGGTCTGCTAGATACTTTGCAGCAGGGCCATCCTGAGTACAGTTGAAGAATGTGTGCCAGAGACCATGCAGTATTTTTCCTTCTTGGTGCTACAATAAAAAGAGCTATTCTTAAGACTTGCCTGCGATATTTCCGTCAGTAGGTACTCGGTAATTGAATATTCTTTCGTTTTTCCCCTCCACTTTGTATTGTTGTTATTCCCAAGGAATGGGTTCCATTACTGTGTTGTGTTTGTTTGCTTGGTTTAACTCATACTTTCCTACTTAAACAATGAGTATAAGCATGTTCATTTCTTAAGAAAGATAGATCAAAACCTGCTGGTCCCTTTAGAGCTTCAGTCTTACTTAAGAATGAACTGAATTCAGAAACATCTTAATTAAAATATTTAAGTTTCAAAGCTTGTAATTTTGAGATGTGTTTTGTCTTTTTTCACAGTGGAGCTATTGAAAAATCGCTTCAGCTACTTATGTTATTGTTGGTTTTCTGAATGTTGTCTGTAGTGATCCTCCTGAGCATTTTGAGGAAAAAAAATTGGACAAAATGTTCATTTCAGTCCTCGATTCTTGTTCTCCCCGTGTGCACATCCTGTGATTCTTTCCCTACGCGCAGTATGTGAGGACAAGACCTTCTTGTTCGTTGTTGTGCTTTCGAGTGCTTTTCCTCCCTCTTTTCTACTCTTCACCCCGTGTTCTTCTCCTTTCTTCAGGGTAAATTCTCTGAGCAGTGCTGCACAACTGGGGTCATTTGATCAACCTGTCAGCTCCTTGTCCCACTCTATGCTCTTCCTGTGTTTGTGGAGCAGATTATTTCTTCTCCTGTCTTTTCTCATTTTACATTTTATCTGAATAACAGTGAAAGTTTGTTCTTGTAGACCTTTTCTTCATAAATGTCAAGGGGCATCAGAGACATTCTTTTGTGGACTAACTAGACCAGTGATGTTGTGGAAAGGGTATGGGACGTAGAGTCGGAAGATGACTTAAAATACGGGCTTTACCCCCACCCAGATTAAGGAACTGTTGTCCTGAATTGGTCACCCTGGTGAGATTGTTGTATGACGAGGAGTCATCCTGGGGAAAGAGTTGTAGTGATGACTGTGTTGGCCCAACATGGTGAGATTTCAGTGTCTCTGAATTTCTGTGCGGGCGTGAAATGAAGTTGGACTTCTTCCCGACTAAACAGCCAACCAAGAATTCTGAATTCTGTCTCTTGGCTTACTGACTGTGCTGTTCTCTATTTTTTATAGTATTTATATATGGGGAGAGACCGGGAGGGGAAATTGTGGAAGACTTAGAAATTATAAAAAAAAATTAGTAGATGTTCTGTGTAGCTCAACCAACCAGATTCTCTCTGCCTGTCATCATCTTTGAGTAGTTGTACAACTCTCTCTGTTGTAGTAATCAGAGTGAAGGAAATGATCTCATCCATGGACAGCTAATTATGATGAGAGAATGCAGTAGATGATTGCCTTTTGTATCCTGACCAGCTTCGCCAATTTTTGCCTCTTTTAGCATTCCTGAGGCTTATATATTTGTTTGCTCTTTGGATTCTCCTTTGAACAGGTTATAACATCTTATTACTGGTTCCCTAATCAATGAGTTTAACAAAAACATTTATGCTTTTTTTTTTTTGAGATTTATGAATTTAACTTCCAAAAATGTATTCCTTAGCAACACAGTAGAAGAACATGATTCTGGGAATTGAGGGATCTCTTTGTTACTCATATCGCTGAGTTTGGTTTCCTCATTCAAAAGAAAAAAAAAAAAAGGTTGACCTAAATTATCTCTAGACTGTGATTCTCTGAATTTGTGATCCTATGATTCCATGTTTTAGTATTCTATAAGCCTAAAGTGTATTGTCCTAAGTTTATTTTTTTTAACTTTTTATTTTAATTCCGGTTGGTTAACATGCAGTGTTAAATTAGTTTCAGGTGTACCATGTAGTGACCAAGTTTGTTATTATCAAGGTGAATTGGCATAAAACCGAGGAATTTAAGTATCTTACATAAAAATCGTGATAGAAATTTTCGGTAGTATTTTTAGTGCACATGTGCACATAAATTAGCATTACAGATGGTATTTTATTTTGGTGTTTATTTCTCAGAAAGGACTTATAGTACTTGAATTGTTACTGATAGTTTTTGGTAGTGAGTGAAGAAAAGGTGAGCATTCCACAGTCTGCTGTTTAATAAGGAGAAAACTGTGTTTGCCTGTAAAAACGGTAATCTGGCTGATAACACTGTCATTGCTGCTGGACTGTTGTGGGTGTTACTGTAGTCAGTGGCAGTTTTCAACCATTAGTATAGTCAAAGCCATTTGTGAAACACCCTCCCTCATGGAGCATTGCATTAGGAAATGTAAAAAACAAAATTAAAAATCCCGTTCCTGCTGTTTGGGAAGTTGTTATTAAACATTGACGGAATATGTGTGTCTTAGCTCAGGCCGCTATAACAGAATACCACAGATTGGGTGGCTTAAACAACAGAAATGTATTTTCTCACAGTTCTGGGACTTAGAAATCCAAGCTCAAGGTTTCAGCTGATTTGATTTCTGGTGAGGACTCTATGGCTTGCAGACAGCTGCCTTCTTGATATGTCCTCACGTGGCCTTTCCTTCGTGGATACTTGTGGTGAGAGAGAAGAAGCTCTCTGATGGCTCTTCTTAAAAGGACACTAACCCCATCAGATCAGGACCCCACCATTATGACCTCATCTAACCTTAATCATTTCCTCAGAGGCACCTTTTCTAAGTGTAGCCACACTGGGAGTTAGGGCTTTGACATAGGAAGTGCATAGAGACACAGACATTCAGTCTGTGACAAGGTGTGATGTGTTAGAAGTGGAAATCACACATCTTTGGTACAGATTGGGGGATGACAGGAAATGCTGTCCCCAGAGGAGGCCAGGTGAGTGTTGAGGACATCCGCCATGCTGCCGACGTGTGTGCTGACTTAGATGTCAGTTATACTGACCCCTTGTTCCTCATCTGCTCTGATTTCTCAACTGTTACCTCCATATATTTCCGGATAGGAGGGAAAAAAGGCAATGCATTTGCTTTTTGTTCATTTTGAATATGAAGGCTGAGACCTCTCTGGGTCAGGGTGTGTCTTCAGATTCTTTGAGCATGCTTTATAGTGTCTCAGAAAAGACCAGTGTCGTATATTCTTCTCACTCTTAGTTTTTCCACCCAAGCGCCTGTACTGGTTTGACACAGTGGGAATACTGACTCTTAGGGAATCACAAAACATGATATTTTGTGGGTCTTGGAGTAGCTTACTTGGTTTAGAATAATCTAGTATGCGCATAGATGGAGTTATTTCAAGTCCTCTGGCTTCACTTCTATGCCATATGCCTCATCATTTATTAAAGCTAGCCTTTTGACTTTGATGTATGTCATGTTAGCACCTTGTAAATCCTTCTAGTAATAAATACCTTTGTACTAGTAAGGTGTAAACACTGTTGTTTCTACTCCATTTGCTTCTCTCTCTGTCGTTTTTACAGGGCTCTTTCACCTGCTAATGTTCCAGGATATTAATTTAAAACAGCCAGCCTAATAATACAAACTTCCCCTTTGCCTATGAAGAGCTGACCTCTTTTTACCTCTCCTTTTCAAATTCAGCTTGGAAAGCTCAATTTCCATCATCTTTTGAGCTAGTACTTCACCTCCCTGGTGCTCGCAATTTAGCAGTCTTATTATTTTCAAGACTTTATACCAAGAGCGCACCCCCAACTACTGTTTTTTCTCCTGCACATACTTTACTAGCTCAGTCAGGATTTTCATTTAATTTTCTTCCTTTACTTTATAGGAAGAGGAATTTGCCTTTTCCCTAATTCCTTCACCTTGCTTTTTCCTGACTTTGTCAATATTTGAAGGATTTAGCTTGGACATCTCTGGGTTTTAGGCCTTCTTGTGTTTAGCCATGGTGAGAGCTATCAAGTTAGATGATGTTCGGGAGACCGTGTTTGATGTTTTCTCCTCAGTTTCTGGTGTTCCGGAAGTTGACAAGTTAGCCTATCTGTAAAGTACTATTGCCTTGATTACTGCCTCTTTTTTTCATGGAAATTTCCTTAATTGTCCTGGACTTATATAAACTTTCTAATAACTTTTGTTGATGGCTTTTCTCTTGTACTAAGGAATTTATCTACTTGCTCTTGGTTCTAGACTCTCTCCAAAAAGCAACATGGACAATTTCAAGGGGTCTTAAGAGCCAAAAGTATCATGAAAAGATTGATAAAGTTAAACAGGCTAAGATTATTTAACTTGCTAAAGAGGCTGTGGAGACATTGAGCAATGGGCTCTTAACACAAAGCTCCTGTATTCTCTGTGCTGATTGTGGCTCCCTGCATCATGGTGCTCATGCGGGGGGGTGCCTTTCCTGCCTTGTAGTGTTGCTTGTGCTTGGGTGTTGCATCCAAGAATCAAGAGCTGTTTCTTACTTTAGGAAGGATTTGGATTTGACCCATGGACTATATGATGCTGAACTCTGAAGGGAGTAACTGGGAGAGGGTCGCTGTGGGATCAGCCTCTTGAATCTTCCTTCCTGGGTGAGATGGATTAAGGGTGAAGGCAGTTGAACTTTGGAGGTGTCTTCCAGACAAAGGATTTGAATCTGATTGATGTGGTCGGTTTCACCTTGTTTGTCTGCTTATGACGGGAAGCCCTTCATAATGGTGGGAGAACAATGAGATGCATTTACCAGTTCCTGAAGCCCCTTTCTTGCGTAAGAGTGGTGAATAGTCCCAGGTAGAAGACGGTGTGATTGCAGCACACAAGAGCTTTCTACCGGGAGTCCCACTTCCACCAGGAGCCAGCTTTGCAAATAATGGGCTGTCCCTGAGCCTGTGGTTTCTGTCCCTGCAGGCCTCACCTTTCGGTTTACAATGCAGGAGCTTGATTAGAAGAGTTCTAAGGTCCTGAGCTTTAATTGTGCAGGAGGGAGAGGCTGCAATGGGGGAGGTGGAAGTGATAGAAGAGCCGGAGGCGGGTGGAGGCAGGCCCTGGTGGTGGGGGACAGGGGGAAGGAAGGAGGTGAAAGGGAGCGGTAGGGAGGAGCTGAGGAGGACGGTTAGTGGAGCCCCAGTCATGGAGGTGTCCTCTCTTTTTATTTGGATTAACTCTTTTTAGTTGGAACAAATAGGTGAGACCATTTGTTCAGGTTTGTCTTTGTTTCCTTCATTTGTAGGTTCAAATTGTACTTTCTGTGAAGATTTTGAGAGTTATTTTTGTTACTCACGATGGCCCTGCAGTATAAGCAAAGATAATTCTCTCTGTAAAATGTAGAAGCGAAGGTACGAGGTGGTTAAGCTATTTATACAGGAAATCAATGTGCTGGTGTTAGAATCCAGTTTTTCAAGTCTCTCGTTTGACTTTTCTGCTTCCGTATGGAGGACACCTCGGGTGGACCGCCGGTGCTTGGCCCACAGCTAGCACAGTAGTACTGTGTCTCACAGGTAGGTGTCCATCCCCGCTTACTGCGGAGGGGATTCCAAACCAGACCACCCAGGTGGTCTACGAAACACGTGTTTCGTAAGTCGGTAACTTGAATTCCGTCTCTTACAAATAGACCCATGTAAATGAAGAAAACATCCATACCCATGGGAAGCAGAAATTCTGAGATTTCCTGTGGGTTTGTGTGTAGAGGGGATCTTTGGTTGCCCAAAGTGCCATTCACGAAGTGACATACTTCATACTGCCCTTGAATTTCCTGCGTCCTTTATGTGGCAAAGAGGACGTCAGATGCACTGCTCTCGCTGAGCGGTCTCAGCTTTGGGGGCTCGAGAGGATGTGAGTTGCTCATTAATTTTGTAAACAGACAGGTTTCTTACATTGCAGCTACATGTAATTTCGAGGACACGTGTCTCTGCTCTCCCCTAAAGTGGAGAGTAGGGTCTCTGTTTTTATTTTTGTAGCTTAAGTGATTACTTTATCTCTAGGGGAAATAGAACCCATATGATGTACACATTCTAGTAGAATATGTTTCTTGCATGATATTTGGTTGTTTTTATAACATCTCTTTATGGCTCCTTACATCACATGCTCTGTTGGTCAGTTTGGGGGATTGTTTGCAAAGGGAGGCATCTCTTGCTGGAAACTTGTGTAGTGATTGCTACCCATTCTGTCCTTCTGTGTTCCAGAATCAGGTGGCAAGCATCTGCATCATGATTTTGAGAGGAAGGTGTTAGATAATTAATGTTCTTAAATAAATACACAGGATTTTTTGTTTATTAAAACTTCCTTACTTGGGGATGTTCAAATTTTAAAAAAGTCTGTTTATTGAAGAGACCCTAATGAGACAGGTAGGGTTTTTTTTTTTGTTCTCTTTTGTTTTGTTTTTTGAGACAGATACTTCTAGAGTACGTTATATCTTTATTTACCCCAAGCCCCCCAAAATACTGTGATAATGGAAAGTATTGGATTTATGACACAGAATATTCCCCTTAAGGAAATCTCAGAGTTAAAAATAAAATTCACATTTTCTATTTTTTTAATGATATTGGGGACTATTCTCATTGCTATGAAAAACTGGCAAACAAAAAGCAAAGAATCAAGTGTTTAACTTGCTTTCCTTTACATATTATACCTCAGATTAACCAACTAGTTGAAGAGAGGGTGTCTTTTTAGAGAAGTAGCATAGCAAACAGATGAGGAAGGATTCAGAAAAGTCAGAATCCATTATTTTGCAACCCCAGTGAATTAGTGGGTCCAGGCGGTGAGCACTGCTGGCCGTAGAGAGCTAGCCCGAGACCACACGTCTCCTGGTGAAGTACACAGGCTGTGAAATATTCTTCCTAAATTTCAAAGTGTTCAAAGTATAGTCTGGTCTGGCCTCTGAGTACCAATTAACAGGAAGTCCAGAGGAGAGGGGAGCAGAGGGAGTTAAACATCATAGAGATACAACGTTTTAAAAATCTAGACTGGGCAAACTCTACAGGGCTAATGACTTTTTTCAATAATAATAACAAAAATTGCAGGGCACCTGAGGGGCTCAGTCATTTGAGCATCCGACTCTTGAGTTTGGCTCAGATCATGATCTCAGGGTCATGGGATTGAGCCCTGTGTCAGGCTCTGCCCTGAGTGTGGAGCCTGCGTGAGATTCTCTCTCTCTCTCTGTCTCTGTTTCTCTCTCTCAGTCTCTCTCTCTCTCCCCTCCCCACTCGTCCGTCTCCCTCTCGTCTTCCTCCTCCTCCTCTCTCTCTCTCCCTCCCTTCCTCCCTCTCTCTTCCACTTGCATTTCCTTTCTCACTAAAATAATATAATAATAATAGTAACAAAAAATGCAACTGAAGGAAAAAAACAGATGGAGGACAAATCTGTATGTTAAAATGATTAGGAGATATATCAACTAATCTTAAGGTCTGGACCTCTTCTGGATACCAATTTATACAAACTGTAAAATATTATAATACATTTGGGGAAAAGGTATAGTACCTGAATATTTAGTGATTTTTAGGAATTCTTATTGATATATTTAAGGAATTATTACATTGAGATTTAAAAAAATGAGTCCTGTAAGGGCTTCTGGGTGGCTCAGTCAGTTGAGCGTCCGACTTCGGCTCAGGTCATGATCTCACGGTTCGTGAGTTTGAGTCCTGCGTCGGGCTCTGTGCTGACAGCTCAGAGCCTGGAGCCTGCTTTGGATTCTGTGTCTCCCTCTCTCTCTGTTCCTCCCCTGCTCATACTCTCTCTCTCTCTCTCTCTCTCTTTCTCAAAAATAAATATTTTAAAAAAGTGAGTCCTGTAAATATTGACAGGTGAAATATGATACCTGGGATTTCCTTTAAAATACTATAGGAAGGCTGATATTACAGGGTGGAAATGAAGGAAGATTGGCCATCATTACTGAATCTGTAAGATGGTTATATGTCGTATTCTCACTATTTATGTATATGATTGAAATAATCTGTCATAGAATGTTTTTTAAAAAGGATTTGAGGTAAAGAGAGGGAGTAAAGCTTTGGGTACAATGAAAAGGAAATTAGGAGAGGAGGAAACAGTGCTTAGCATGGGATCTGATACGTTCTCTGTATTGAATACTTATCGGTTATAATTTTTTCCAAGCCATGCATGCACCCATTCATTTACTTATCCAATCATTCATTTGCTTGTTTCAGTAAATATTTATGTGCAGGTATGATGTGGCAAGCACCAGAATACTTCAATAAATGAAGTAATATGAATAGAACCCGTCACACCCCAGTGGTGTTTTTGGCCAGTACTCCTACAGTGTCTTTGAACTGTGTGTGAATAGCTCCCAGAAAAGAGGGTTTAAAGCGGCACTGTGTCTTATCGTTCCTGGATTCATTCAAGGTTTGTCTTTCAGATTCTTCTCAGTTTAGCTATGAACTGTCTGCTGGGGCTTTGCCTTCTTCTTGAATCCATCAACTCTAAAGGTGGTGGGTGCCACCTACTTGATTCTAGAAGGACCATCTGTGATTCCTGGCATGGTTCATCCAGGTGGTGGCCAGTTGAACAGCCAGCCCCAGATTTATAGTTGAGATGCTCTGGGAAAGCTCTCTTTCCTTTCCATTTCACCTTTGGAACTGTTGTTACATTCTGGAAGATTTTCCAATTACTGCATCTAATTAAAAGGAAGAATAAATTACTGAAGCAAGTTAAATTATCTTGTGTATCACAACAGTAATTAACATTCAAATAGGAAGCTGCTGCCATTTTTATAAACATCGCTAAATGGAGGCAGCACCCCTTCTGAAAGCAGAAAGCCAGACGGGGCTCTGTCCCCAAGACTGGTATAAGGATGGTCCGGGAGAGTTGCTGGGTTGAGTGTTTAGAAAATCTGCCTGGATGAGATTGACATCATTGTAGAGATCAATTTTTGAGTTGCACCATTTTTATCTCAATCCTTAGAAATAGTGGCTTCACTGTGCACTCACTGTCCCTCCGTGGCCACACATGTTTCTCGTATCTCATTTTCTCCGTATTTCAAGTAGGACTCACACCAATCTGGTCAGGAGACATTTTGTGCCCTAGGCTTTTCTTGGAAAGAGGCTCGCAGCCTTTACAGATTGTACTTTTCAACAATTTCATGCTCATTCTTTGCCCATTCAGTGCTCTTCTGCCACAAAGATGTTTCTTCTCCTCTGTGGTCTCCTGATTTTGTGTTGTCTTTTTGAGCTGTCCCTTAGAGTGAGCACACTTTTCTTGCTCAGTATAACTTCTAGCCTGGCATTGTCATGTATAGTATTTAGTAATTTTTTTTGTTCTGTCTCTCTTTTTTCCTTTTTTATTAAATTTTGGTTAATGCACAGTACAATATTGGTTTCAGGAGTAGAATTCAGTGATTCATCACTTACATGTAAACACCCAATTTTTAAAAAAAAAATTTTTTTTTTAACGTTTATTTATTTTTGAGACAGAGAGAGACAGAGCATGAACGGGGGAGGGGCAGAGAGAGAGGGAGACACAGAACCGGAAGCAGGCTCCAGGCTCTGAGCCATCAGCCCAGAGCCTGACGCGGGGCTCGAACTCACGGACCTCGAGATCGTGACCTGAGCCGAAGTCGGACGCTTAACCGACTGAGCCACCCAGGCGCCCCTAAACACCCAATTTTTAATGGCAGTACCAAAGTGATTAACTCAAAGTGATAAACTCAGAAGGAGAAATGCCTTTCAAATTATAGAGTAATGGTACCCAGAACTAGTAATAAATGATATTTAGCTACTTTTACCTCATTTGGTGAGTAGTGTGTGGGCAATTAAAACTCAGCAAGCTTTGGGAAGATCATATTCGTCTGCTCTTGGTGGTTGGGGTTATGAATTTTTTAAAACTTATTCAGTAATAAATTAAGTCTAGAATTTAGACAATTGCCATGGCAACTGTGGGTCCATTCTGCCCTTGATAATGATGGATTGTTTTGATTTTCTTTTTTTTTTAATTTACAAACTCTCAAATGATGTGAGGATTGTAAGCGATAGGATCTTATTTAAGAAAGCAGTGAAGTTATAAATTTTGCTCTTAACCCAGAGATGGCCCTTAATATACAACACCACAGCACATCAGCAGAGTGTGTGAAGGTTTAAATCACTTTCTTCTTAATATCATAAATAGGTGACTCTGCTGTTACGAAAATATTTGACCATGTCATGGAGATAAGCATAGATCTTCGTAACATCAGGTCAAATATGAATCACAGTGGCCTGTAATATTCAGATCACAAGCTTAAAAATTTTTAAATTTCTCTTTCTTTTACTTTATATAGAAATATATTTTACTTTAAATAGAAATATACTTCACCAATTTGGTGAAAGTGTGTAGTGTGGGGATTCGTGCATTATGTTTGTCTGTTATTCATGTGTTCTTTTAACTCAAGAGTGGCTAACCTCACCGCCTCAAGGGAAGAGCCGGCCTTTACCAGTATCATGGACAAAAGGCAAATGTAAGTGTTATTCTCATTGCTTTGAAAATGATTTTTGTTGTTGTTGTTGCTGATGGTTAGATCATATATGTCATTTTTTAAAATGTTTATTTGTTTTTGAGAGAGACAGAGTGCAAGTAGGGGAGGGGCAGAGAGAGAGGCAGACTAAGAATCCGAAGCAGGCTCCAGGCTCTGAGCTGGCAGCCCAGTGCCCGATATGGGGCTCGAACCCAGAAACCGCAAGATCATGACCTGAGCTTAAGGCGGGTGCTTAACCGACTGAGCCACCCAAGTGTCCTGTCATTTTTGTTTTAAAAAACAAAATATTGCTTTCTCATTATAGTATCAGTTCGATTTTAAGTGATGTGTTGTTTTTGCTGTTATTTTCATGTTTTTTCTCTCTGCCAAGGGCTCTGAGGGGACAAATACAGCCCTGAATTTTGGTTCCCTTTTCGGATCTGGAGCATGGCAGCGAGTAGGAATGGTCTTTTATACACTGGTACTCATCAGTGTGGTTGATGGACACTGGTTGTTTACTGATCTTCAATTTTGCAACTCCACAATTTGTTTCTGAGACTAAGTGTCATGTAAAAAGTAAGAATTATCTTGTGGTTCCCAGTAAGGGGGCTTGTGTTGTGGCCTGGAGGAGACAATGAAATGTAAAAGAATGGAATAAAAAATGATCTCCTTAGTGATTTTGTGTAACTTTAGCTCGGACTGGAAGACTTGTTTCCCATTCTCTTGTTGCTTTTGAATAAATTCCCAAATATCTTGTTGTTCTGAAAGGTCCGTGGAAGATGTAGTGACTCGGGTCAATACAAGTTGCTTTTCGTGGAGAATGTATTTAAAGTAGGGAACTCCTTTGAATAAATTACATATTTTGAAAAAGGCTTTTATTCTTGTTTCATACAGTATAATACATTTGGAATCATGGCTAATTTTACATGTTTCATTTACAGTGTATTTAAAAGCCCTCCTCAATGAATAGTTGGTAATTAGGTGATTGACAGATTCTCCCACTTGACAATCTCACACACCAGTAAATTGCCCTCTCTTTCCAGGAGTATCTCCCATAAATGTTTGAAACTTTCCCTAGCGAATGTTGTTGAGCAGAACTGTAAGGGACTGAAGGATACTTTATTTCCGCAAGTTGAATGAATGCTCGTGCTGGAATGCCCCGGTCTTTTTTCATAAGTGAAGTACTTCCAGATTTTGATGGAAAGTGTGGTTCAACTTAAGTAGTTGAATATGAATTTTAACCCTTGGGTAGGGAGGGATTTTTTTTTTTTTAACTTAGGTTAGTTAACATACAGTGCAATAATGTAGAGCCCAGTGATTCACCACTTTCATACAGCACCCAGTGCTCATCCCAGCAAGTGCCCTCCGCAGTGCACATCACCCATTTAGCACCCCCCCCACCCAATACCCCTCCAGCAATCCTCAGTTTGTTCTCTATATTTAAGAGTCTCTTATGATATGTCTCCTTCTCTGTTTTTATCTTATTTTTCCTTCCCTTCTCCTATGTTCATCTGTTATGTTTCTTAAATTCCACATATGAGTGAAATCATATGTTTGTCTTTCTCTCCCTGACTTATTTTGTTTAGTGTAATCCATTCTATTTCCATCCACGTTGTTGTAAATAGCAAGATTTCATTCTTTTTGATCGCCAAGTAATATTCCATAGTATGTATATGTGTGTGTGTGTGTGTGTGTTTGTATACACACCCCATATCTTCTTTATCCAGTCATCAGTCATTGGACCTTTGGGCTCTTTCCATAATTCAGCTATTGTTGATAGCACTGCTATAAACATTGGGGTGCATGTGCCCCTTCAAATCAGCATTTTTGTATCCGTTGGATAGATACCTAGTAGTGCAATGGCTGGGTCAGAGGATAGCTGTATTTTTAATTTTTTGAGGAACCTCCACACTGTTTTCCAGAGTGGCTGCACCAGTTTGCTTTCCTACCAAAAGTGCAGAAGTGTTTCCCTTTCTCTGCATCCTCACCAACATCTGTTGTTTCCTGAGTTATTAATTTTAGCCATTCTGACCGGAGTGAGGTGGTATCTCATCGTGGTTTTGATTTGTATTTCCCTGATGATGAGGGATGTTGAGTATCTTTTTATGTGTCTTTTAGCCATCTGGATGTCTTCTTTGGAAAAGTCTCTATTCATGTCTTTTGTCCGTTTCTTCACTGGATTATTTGTTCTTTGGGTGTTGAGTTTGATAAGTTCTTTATATATTTGGGATACTAAGCCTTTATCAGACATGTCTTTTGGAAATATTTTCAAGAAGGGAGTTTTAAAGGTTAGGGTATCTCTGTAGTATAAAAGTTATTGCAGAAAAAAAACCCTTTGTCTGTTTGTTTAATATGTGGGAATTGTTATGCTAAATCTCAAAGACCAAAGCAGGTATTTTACTTGACTTGTAAACTCAGGGATACTTTTTGTTTTGTTTTGTTTTTTCTATTAGGAAAACACTAAGTTTATCATCAGAATTTATGTAAAAATAATCTTGCAACCTATCTTTAGTTTTTGGTGCAATGAAGGGATAGTTCCCCTGTCACAAAATACCATGAGATAGTGTTGGTACACAAATATGATTTGATAAATAAAATTTATGTTTGTGTCTGTATCGCCAATAATCTTCATGGGGCATAGTAAAGCTACTCCTTGAAACCATACTTCTGTTTTTTCACTCTAATCTCCTTTTTAAATTGAATTATAATTTACAGACAATAAAATGTGTATATTTAGATATAATTTGATGATATTTGAGTATTGATATTCATGTAACCCCACACTCCCATCAGTCCATAAGCTATTTCTATACTTTCTGAGAAAGTATTATGATATTTTAATTTATAATATTATAGTATCCCAAATTTTAAGAGTAGCAGAGAACCATGGCTTAGTGATCAGAGAAAATCTCATTAAGCACCTATGCTTACCAGATACATGTATGATGGAGAAAGACAGATGTGGTACAATGAACAACTTCATAATCGCTGACTCTTTTCTGTGCCAGGTGCTCCATTAGCTGCTAGAATAGAGTGTTTACAAGTGATGGCACTCACTCCATCCAAACACAGAAGTAGCAGTCCGCGGGCAGGTAGCAGTCCGGCAAGCACCAGCAGCAGCTAACATTATGCTGAGTACGTAATGTGGACAGGGTGCTGTGGTCGACGTGGTTCCTAGACTCCAGCACCCTGCCGGATCCAAGAGTCAACAGAGCAGAGGGGACAGAACACGAAGGCTCTGTGCTGATTGAGCAGACACTTGGTAAATAAAGGGCTTACGTTCTGGGTGAGCAGAAGGATAATAGGCCTTCTCACCCAGCGAATCGAGAGCAGGGAGTCGCCGGACTCCCCGCGTGTTCAGGCAGCGCTGTGTTGTCTTTCTTGTGATTAGGGCAAGTCCCGGCACGCGTGCAGGGACACACGAGCCAGGTGAGAGCCACGCTTGTGAAAAACCCTGTACAATCTGTGCCTTTTCTCTTCATGAATACAAAGGGGCCATGCCAGCGTGTGGCCTGGAAGGGACTTCCAGGTCGGAGCGGGCTCCTTTCTCGGACGGCCAGAGCTTTAGACAGATGCACATTCATCCCTGCAGCACCCTGAGGACTGAAGGAAAAGTACATAGGACTTTCTTTACAGAAGTGAAAGGAGGGGCGCCTGGGTGGCTCAGTCGGTTGATCAGGTCATGATCTCACAGTTTGTGAGTTCGAGCCCCGCGTCGGGCTCTGTGCTGACAACTTAGAGCCTGGAGCCTGCCTCGGATTCTGGGTCTCCCGCTCTCTGCCCCTCCCCCATTTGTGCTCTGTCTCTCTCTGTCTCTCAAAAATAAATAAATGTAAAATTAAAAAAAAATTAAAGAAGCGAAAGGAAAGCTTGGGACACGGCGAGGTGAAGCAGTTCGCCTGGAGCCCCGTGACTGGGGTGAGGGTGTTGGAGGGTGGCCCTCATGGCCGGGATTCCTCAGCGGTGAAGTTCAGACGCGCACGCCAGCATGCATTTGCTCTCGTGCGGCCCTCTTAGGTTACTGAGCTCGATGCTGATTTGGCAGTGTCCCCATTGACAGGGTTTCCCACGGGCGGAAGCATTTACTTAAAAATGTGTGAGACTGTGCTCCCGGGGAGTTTCTTCACTGCCTAGTTGGACAAATTTTATAAATTCCTGTGTGAGGCACGTTTAGTAATCAGAGCTGTTCTACCTGCGCCCGTCCCGGACCACCACTTGTACCAGTTGTCCACTAAGCTAACCCAAAATATCGGTTATCGGTCTCTGGGGGCCTCTTCGCTTGCACTGAAAGTTGCCTGAGAATTTTCCTGGCCTGCAGTCATTATGTCAGAGAGTCTTCAGAGTTTTAATTTCCTCCTGCTCCCCAGCCCTGCTCCCCACCCCAGCCCCGCTACCCACCTCTCCTGTGCTTCCCACCCATGCTCCCCACTCCAGCTGTGCCCCCCACCCCAGCCTGGCTCCCCACCCCACCCATGCCTCCCACCCCAGCCCTGCTCCCCACCTTACCTGTGCTCCCCACTCCAGCTGTGCTCCTTCCCTCAGGCCTGCATACCCCCCAGCCTCCTGCCCCCCCTCCACTTGTGCCACCCACCCTAGCCCTGCCTTCAGCAGTATCTTTCTTCCTTCTGTGCCTCAATACTCAGTGGGAGTCTCCTTTTGCTTTCTAGATCCCATTATTTTTTTTATTCTTTTAGGGACCTCACTTAACACCAGTTATCTATTCTCCATTATTTTCTCTTTTCAGCCTTTACATGTGGTTAAGTCTGTTTTATTTTAGAAAGGGAAGAAGAGAGAAATGGAGGAAGAGGAGGAAAAAATAAGAACTCCTCTGCCTGACCTCTTTCTCTACTTATCTTTGAATCTTGTCTTTTTGCACAGTTAAGACTATGAAACTGTCCAGACTTTTAGTCTTCACTTCCTTGTCGTTGGCTCGTCTGCCTGTAGTCTGGTGTTCAGGTGCATAAGTCACTCAGAACTGTTCTGGTCTTCAGAGCTGCAAAACCCAGCGAGTGCTGATTCCTCTTTGAATTTGACTTTGTAACTGTACTGTGGATGACTCCCTTCTCGTAACACTTTGCTTAAAGTGCTTAACACTGGCTTGAGTGACACCATACTCTCCCACATTTCTTCCTACACCACCACCTTCCATATTTGTGGGCTCCTTTCCCCTCTTTCTTTGCTCTGGGTCTCCTCATTAATTCCTGTGGGTCCATTTACCATCTGTGTGTGACTGATTCCCAGATTCTGCTGATGTGTTACTTACCATGGTATACTCCCAGCAGCAAGCACAGAGCCTGGTGCGCATGATGCTTTCAGTCTGTTGTGAGTGAATGAATGACTGGTGGGTAGATGTTTTTCTAATCATTCCCAAAGATTCTATTGTTACTACTCGCCACTGTTTACGAGAATATAAACTTCACGTGAGCAGAGACATTGTCAGTCTTGTTTCTGCAAGGACCTTGCACCTGCACATGGCAGGTACTTACTTAATATGAGCAGTTGGGTCCCCCGCTCATTTGTTAAGATTCTGGTTCTAGGAACAGCCCTTCTATGGGCCTGACCTCCCCCGTTACTAACTTTTCCCCGTCCATGTGCACTCCCTGCAGACATCCTTGGGAATCGGGGTTGTCGAATTCTTTTTTTTTTTATTGAAAAAAAATTTTTTTTAATGTTTATTTATTTTTGAGAGAGGGAGAGACAGAGTGTGAGTGGGGGATGGGGAGAGAGAGTGGGAGACACAGAATCCAAAGCAGGCTCCAGGCTCCAAGCCATCAGCACAGAGCCCGATGCGGGGCTCGTACTCACAAGCCACGCAATCATGACCTGAGCCCGAGTTGGATGCGTAATCAACTGAGCCACCGAGGGGCCCCAGGGCTGTCGAACTCTTATTTCATGCCAGTCCCAGCAGTGCTGCTCCTGCATGTGCTAAGTAGAAAGTTAGAATCTTTTGTAAGAAATCTTCTCCCCCACCTCCTGCCCTGTTTTTGGCACAGAAAGAGGAAAGGATGAAGTGTAAAGGGTTCAGCTCACTGGGGCTGGACCGGATAGCACTTGTAAATGTCAGATTTCCAGGGCATTCCATCACCTTCTGAGAGCAGCCTTGCTTTTACAACCTCCTCCTTCAAGCCCTTTTCAAAGGGACCTGTTGGGAGAAATCAGCTCAACACTTCATACACATTTAAACTTTGTGGTATGACTGTGCTGGGGCAGGAGGAGGGAGGAGACCCAGCCAAGAAGTTGGACTAGGGGGTCTGCTTCTTTATTCCTCTGACAGATTGGTTTCCACCTTGGAGATTCTGATTTTCCTAGGACCTGTCAGTCCTCCTGTGTCCTGAGGTCCTACTGTGTGGCTGAATAGGACTTCCTTCAGCCCTTCCCAGCACTGCACAGGGCATTGGGGCATCATGGGTCCGTCCCATGGTGTCTTGGAAGTGTTTTCTGTCCATCCCCTCACTTGTGATTGTTGTGTTTTTGTTTTTGTTTTAGTTGCATTTACTCCTTTTATAAAGTGACAGCAGCTAAATTTACTTTAAAGTTTTTTTTTATTTTGAGAGAGGGGGAGGGAGAACGGTGGAGGGGCAGGGAGGGAGGGAGGGTGGGAGGGGGAGAGAGAGAGAGAGAGAGAGAGAGAGAGAGAGAGAGAGAATCCCAAGTAGGCTCTGAATCCCTCTGAAGAGAATCTCTGCACTGTCAACACAGAGCCTGACATGGGGCTCGATCTCACAAATCGTGAGATCATGACCTGAGCTGAAATCGAGAGTCGGATGCTCAACCCAGTTCAACCAACTGATCCACCCAGGCGCCCTGCAGCTAAATTTATTTATTAAGATGCTTACATGTTCCCTTTTAAAGAGCATTTAAATTAATAAGCATTGAACAGAGAAAGCTAATTTGAATTTGTAGTTTTACTAAGAGCACTCTAATTAAACAGACTGAAAAAAAAATAAGCCAGCCTCTTTTGCCTCTTGCAATATTTGATCTTTTTCCCAGTCTAGTGGGCTGAGACCTGATTGCCTTTATTTCCAAGTTCATAGGGATACAGGGAAACAAAGATTAGAATGGCCTTGTAGTGAGTATGTATCAGCCTATAAAAATACAAGTATAAATTGGTTAAAGAGCAATGAAACTTCTTTCTAGTTCATGAAAGCTCAGCAGCATTATAAAGATATGAATATATTGTCATATTTCAGTGAGCTGCAGCCTTACCACTTGATATGCTTAATTATTTTCAAGGTCATTTCTTTTTATAAAATTCTGGGCAGGCTGGGAAATGTCAAACAGCCTGCAACCATAGAACGAACTCTGTTTTCATTGTCCTTTTTTAGTCACTTACAGTTGTGGTTTTGAGTTTTTGTTACAACTAGTCATTGAGTATAAAAGTCACCATAATTTGTGATATGAAGAACATGGCATCCATTATTTCTCTAACCACTAATGTTCTTTTCAAATGAAAGAATGGCAAAAAATAATCGATGTGTGCTAGAAGTATAAATATTTCAAGGATCAGGTTAACAATACGGATGAAGGTGATTAACTGTGCAGTAGGCACCTACAATAAAATAAATGTAATTGAGGCACACAGCCGAAGAGATTATGTACTTTAGCCACTAAGCCACTTAAGATATATATGAAGTAAGCTGCTTGCACCCTACCAAGGAAAATAAGTTTTCCTCGCACAACACGCATACCTAGTAACAGAACGTCTTCAATAACAGTGACAATTGTAGCACTGACGTAGTAAGGCTAAGTTGCTTAGTATGCAGGTGTATGGTGTAGTTCATGGCTTTTTCTGGGAACCCTAACACACCAGGAATCTCTGCACCCCCGGAATAACCCTCGTACTTGATTGTGTGTGAGAGCTTGAGGTGATCCTGAGCTAGGCGTCATACGTAAGAAATCTGATCTCGAGATTGAGATTTTTGCTGCCACCAGCCGTTAGGAAGTGCTTAGTTACTTTGTAATGATGACTGAAAACAAAGGGCTCCTCATGTAAACGTGAATTCAGAGATAATGAAGATTGCAGACCCTTATAAACAGGAGATGCGGATTTAAAATAACTCCATGGCATTCACAGCCATTCTGTTGTTTAGAAAGAATTAACGTGTCTTGAGTGGCTGTTGTGTTCAGATCGGTTGGCGACAGTGTTCAGCATTACTTGTCTGTCTGGCTTCAGCCCAGGCTATATCTGAGGCACTTCCCAGTGTCCCTTGTGCCAGGCTCTGACAGGCTCCTTTCCTGAGCCCCCCTCCCCCCATTATGCTTATTCTCATTAGCATAACCCAGGTAAGAATCTTCCTTCATTTAGCCAACTTGGAGATGCTTCCTCCTCAGTCCATGATCATCTCTGCCCAGCATTGCTTCGCTATCACGCTGCTTTTTCACTTAGAAACATTGCTTCCACACATGTAGCCTGTTCTCTGACAGATTCACCAAGGAAAAACTAACTTAGCTTCGCCAGCCAGATTCACCCTCACTCACACTGGGAGCTCACAGGACCTCCACACGGCCCCCTTTGCTGTTCCTGAAACTCTCCAAGCTCCTTCAGGCTGCCCGCAGGCTATTATCTCTCCTTGTAATAGGCATCTTTTCATGTTTCCCTAACCAACATGTGCACGCGCACGTGCGCACACACACACACACACACACAGTTGCTGGCAAACTCCTGCTTGCAAAGGGAGCCCGCCTTAGTCCGTATACACTGGTAACTGGCAAGCCCCCCTTCCGTCCCTGACCCTGGTTAGATTAGGTCTAATAAACTATTGCACTCTCATTTTTCATCACAGAGCACTTATCACTACCATGACGTTAGATGTTTATTCATTGGTTGAATTCTAGTAGGATACGAGTAACGTCGGTCTTGTCCATTCGTGAAGCACCACACGTCGTGATGAAGCACAAGATGTCTATTTGTTGAATGAAAGAATATGAACTTTTCACAACTAGTGTTCGTGTTTTTGTTTTGAAGGCTGCTGTTGGCTTAACTGGGTGAGAGTAACATGAGGGTTTGGATAGAGGCCAGAAGAGTTACAGCGCTGTATTGAAGGAAAAATCAAGGTGTGGGAAGACGCATTCTGTCCTGACAGTCATTTCAAATATTCTCTTCTTGGGCAGATCTGGGTTTTATTATCTTTTTAGATAATAAATAGATAATAAAAGCTTTTAGGTCATACACTTATAGTCAAGGATTTATTGAATAATTACCCTGTAGGCACAGTGTTAGGCTCTGTGGATGCGTGTTGGGGAGACCAGTCACTCGGTGATGACACCTGAGCCGGGTGTGGAAGGGGAGTCCTCGGGTGGGGTGGCAGGGAGAAAGGAGGCCATCCGAATTGCAGGTGGAGGCGGGGAGGCTTCTGGAGGCAATGAAGCCTCAGTTGCTTTTTGAAGCCCTCCTAGAAGATGGTTTTATGAAAGTAGGTGAGGCGTGTAAGAGAGCGCAGCTGTGTGCGGGCAGCGAGAGTGGCAGCGTGGAGCACAGAGGACACTGAACGTAGCTCTGTCTTACTGGTGCTCAGGGTCACAGGTGAGGCTGGGCTCTAGGCAGGGGCCAGTCACAAGTGCTGGGATACACACAGGAATTTGAAGTTCACACAGAAAGGCACTGGGCCCGAGCAGAGGCTGTGTGGGGACACAGACCTTTCGGCCCAGGGGAAGGGCACCATGTGTGCCCAGGGCGGCTGGTTTGCCTTTGCAAGTGACTCTTTTGTGAGGTGCTGGGTGTGGGGTGCAGAGAAGTGATGGAGGGAAGAGTTTCCCTAAAGCAAGTGCTGGAACTCTGGGATCCTCTGATGCTGTTTTGTCTCCGTGTGCAGGGCAGTACCCGTGGGGGTGAGGGTAGGGTCCTAAGCCAACAGCCCTGCCCCTGTCCCCTGCAGCCTGGAGAATTCGGGGGAGCTCTGCCAGCCCTCGTGGGGTTCTTCTGGACTCACTGCGCCCTTTTAATCTTCCCAGATTGTAGAATGATGGCTTGCTCCTGGGCGTTGCCTGCCCCCTGGGGTCAGCTGCAGAGCCCTCCCCTGCTGCCCTCACATGGGAACCTGTCGCTGGAGATCCACACGCCTTCAGAGCTCCCTGCCTCCTCCATTTTCCTCGGCCTCTTTATTCTCTGATTCTTCAGGAAACTCAATTACCTTTACTTCATTATGCAGAGCAATTTAACTCTCAAACATCCTTAGGCTCTGGGCCCACCTTTGCAGATCCAGAAGCTCATTAATGTTTCCCAGCACTGAAGAACTGGCAGGAGCTTTGAAACTCCTGCCTTCTTTTCTTCCTCCCCAGGTGTCTCAGTGTGAAAAGCAGCCGTGTAGAAATTTATTTTCCCACTAATGTGAGGTTCACACCTCTAGACCTCAGTGTCAGAAAGAGATAGTTTCAATTTTTAGAATTTTTTCCTTCTCATGCATATTAGATAGGTAAAGAATCACAAGGAAATCCCTCTATCTAGACTTCCAAATAAATGGAAATATTAAAAGAATAAAGAAGCACTTCTCTTAAGTGTTAGTGAATAGGAGAGCAGGTAATGACAGGAATGGATCCGGAAGAATGAATTCTGTCAGCTCACTATTCAGAGGCATATCCTCGAAGCAGGGAAGTGAAGGCAGCAGGGTTAGGAACATGGATTTAAGAATCAGATCACCCTGGGTTGTAATTGTGTCTCTTCTCCCTCCTCACTTTCCGAATTTGGGCAAGTCACTTAACCTAAGCGCTTGCTTCCTTATTTGTAAAATAAAGGTTGTACCCACCCCATGGAGCTGTGGGGGAGATTTAAGTGAGTTCACCGTATGTAGGACCTAAGGAGCCCTCCAGACCAGTGGCTCTCATTTCACTAACCGAATTCTGAGCTGTGCTCTCTGTGATCCTGACACGGGGTACAGGCTGGTCTTCTGTTCTACAAGCCAAACCTGTTGGTTGTCACATCGGGGACTTTGCACTTGCCATCACCCTGTCTAGAACGCTTCAGCAGACACTGCTTGTCACAGGTCAACACCCATTTATGCTTTCTTCCTACTAACAGAATTGCGGGGTTGGAGGGGGGGAGTTCTGCAAAAGCCCATGCGAGTTCAAAGCATGCGCCTTTTGAAGCCACTTTATAGTAGGTGTGGGACAGTGTTCAGAGCAGATGTAAGTAGGGCTTTATGGTCAGGGCTTCTGGAAAAGCTACTATTTTCTGATGTGGAAGGACTGACTCGGCTGGCTGGGGCTTGTGCCCTTCTCATTTTTCATTAATACTGTTTACTGCTCTGGGTGAGCAGAAAGAGGGAAAGCAGGATGTCAGGGAGGCAGAGGAAAGGTCATGAGGAGTTTGGGCGCCCCCATGGTAGTGTGGAGCCTCTGGGGGAAAAAGAGCCACCTGTTAGCCTAAGCCATTTTATTTGGTATATATTCTGAAGCAAGCAGCTGAATTTAAGCCTGACTGTTATATATCTTCCCCTATAATTTTTTAAATATAAAAAAAAGATTTTATGACTGGCCCCTCATTATTCAGAACTCCGTTGAAAATGGTGTCCACAAAGAGGCCTTCCCGGGCCATCCCACCTAAAATAGCTCCGCCTTTCCCATGCCTGTGACAGCGTGGTTTCATGGTCACCACGATGTTCACATGCTCTGAAATGACCTTGTCTTTTTACCTCTGGAACTGCATGTGTCACGCTCTGTTCGTGGCTCTGCGTGCAGTGTCTGACTCAAAGTAGGTGCTCAGTAAGTATTTCTTCAAATAAATAGAAAATGTATTATCTAAATTAAAGCAGCTTTTTTTATTTAGTCAGTAGTTTGTTGGGTAAAGAAAAAAATTGAAGTGGAATTAATGGTACTGGAGTGTTTATACATCCGTGTATTTATATATTCTGTGCTTGTTTGTACATTTATATAATTCAGATCAGTAAATTGAGCATATATTACAATGTGTTGAGAACTCTAAGCACCTACTAGCTTTTCGTATTTTTCAATAGTTTGTATAGAAAAAGGAAAGGTAAAAATTTACATCTCACTCTGCTTTTACTATTTCTAAAAAAAATTAAGAAATAAACAGTTTCCTCTTTTAAGCCCTGTATTTTTGTTTATTTATCCTAAAGCATTTGCTCAAAGTGAAATTTGAAATGTGGGTAAACTTTCAAACAGAACTGCATTTCTGCTCCAGTAGAAATGCTTTTTCACACGTATCTCAGTGGCTTTGTGTCACAATGTGCTATTTTGCACGTCAAGACGATCTTCTCTTCTTACCGTGCGTTTCAAAGGATGGCAGAACATAGGATGAAATTTTAGTGTCAGGCACATCAATTACAAACCAATGGAGCGACTTCATTTTTCATCAATGATGGAGAAAGAGAGTCGGGGGAATGACGAGTCTATTTTTACCTTTAAGTAGCAGCATTCAGGAGAGGATGTTTCGCTCAGAAATCAGTCAGACCCTCGAGTACAGACCATTGCAGGATTTAATAATTCATTCTGCAACCTGTGCTTCCCTGCCTCTTCACTTATTTAGAGGTCTGTTTACCTCTTGGTTTGCACGTACAACTGTCCCTTCAGTCTGTGCATAACCAGTGGAGAATAGGCCCCTTTCCTTGAATAATGTAAGCATCTCAGCTTCTTGCACCCTTCAACCTTGCACTGGGATCTCACTGGCCACATACTTCTTCGTAAAGCTCCTCTTCCATCTGGACTGTAGGCCCAGACCCCGGTGTGGTGACCAGAAGCATGCGGTTCTGTGACATCAGACTTCAGAAGCCCCATAATATACGGCCTGGTTTGCAGATTCTCCAAGCAGTTTCCCTCGGAGGTGATGTAGTTCCGCTTGTCTCCTGCGTGATTAGCCACAACACCCGTTTGCAGCAGGTGCAGTAACGGGAGCCAGCCCATGAAAAGAAGGCCGAGCTCGTGGTGAGAGGAGACGCCAGTCTTTCAAGACGGGCTGCCCAGGTGCGCCTGGGGTGGCTGCAGAGGGATCCTCGTGTGAAAGTAGGCCTCCTTCCCGGAGCAGGAGTGTGAGTAAGCAGAGCAGCTGGGGAGGGAGCATCTCTCAGCATCTGTTTCCTTCATGATCTGCCAGAAGAGAACACATCTCGGGACCGAGAGCCTGTCTCTGGAAAGCTTGAGTTTGTAAGAAAAGGGATCATTGCTTCTGCGTAAACCAGGCAGTACCATGTGGTGAGGGGCACTGGTGCCGAGCGAGGGCCATGTGCCTGTCGTGTCGCTGTGGGCAAGTGATTTACCATCTCTGTGCCTCAGTCTTGTCATCTGTAGACCACGGCGGCTCAGTAATCAGAGCTTCCTGAGGCCCATTTTGCTGATGAGGCCAAAGCTCAAGCTGCAAACGAGGAAAAGTGGAGATTGTGATTCTGTGTGGAGCATGAGGAGGGGCAGTGACACCTGTGCCCCTTTACTACGGTGGTGCCTGGGGCCGTACCTGTCCTTTGTCTCGCAGCACGTGGCTCCTCAGGTTTGCCGACAGAAGTCCTCAATAAAAATCCCCTGCTTTTCCCGACAGATGGAAGACAGAGGTTTCACTCCCCAACTCTGCCCTCATATCTCCTGAGACTCCTTCCTCCATGGCTGGTGCTCACGTTGAATCAGTTACCCAGACCAGACACCTGACTCATTTGAGGCCCCTTTGTGCCACCACTTCCGTCATCCAGCCACCTCCATCATCCAGCCACCCCCATCATCCGACCACCTCCATCATCCGACCTCCTCCATCATCGATCAGTGCGCCGCCGCCTCCATCATCCAGCCACCTCCATCATCCGACCACCTCTATCATCTGACCTCCTCCATCATCGATCAGTGCGCCGCCGCCTCCATCATCCAGCCACCCCCATCATCCAATCATTGCGACGCCACCTCCATCGTCTGATCAGTGTGCCACCACCTCTGTCATCTGACCACCTCCATCATCTGAACAGTGCAATGAACGCCCACATCTATCATCTGATCAGTGTGCCGCCACCTACGTCAGCTGACCACCTCCATCTTCTGTTCAGCTATCCAAGTACCTTTTGTCTTCCTTTTAGGCGTAGCTGATTCCACTCAACTCCATTAGTCATTCCACTGCTAAAAGAATACTTTAGATAGTTAGTCATGCAAAATTCAGGTCAGACGTGACCTCTTACAGGGAAGCATTCTGTGACTCTCCCTCTTTAGTCTGATTCAGGCACCCCATTTCTTTGCTCTCCAAGGCACCTTGCAAATATTCTAGAGCACATTTAGAGTACCCTTCTGTAAACATTAATTTAGGTTCCTCTACTAGATTCAAAACTCCTTTGGGCAGAGATTGGGTCTTATTTGACTTTATATCCCTAATTCTTGGCACAGTGCCTTATAAGACTGCAATATTTATTGAAGGAACCAGAGAAATGGGTCTTTGTGACTTTGCCTTGCATCATACCTGTGATGTAGAGTTTATTTTCATTGGAAAACAGGTCTCATCTCTTGCATAACTTACCGTTATAAGCTTTAGAGTATTAGCAGATGGTATTCTGCAGGTTCCTTTGTTAAGGTTAGAGTTTAAACTCTTGGAACAATTTAATTTTGTGTACTGATGAATTGCTTGTCTTCTGCCCTTGCCCCAGTGGCAGGATTTATAAAATCCTTTTCATGTTGTTTTTTTATTTCCTTTCACTTTTTTGTTACCCATTTCTCAGATTCCTGGGACTAAGGGCTATCTGATGAAAGGGTATTATTAGTTACATTGACTTGAAATGATGAGAAGGCACAAGAAAGTCTACATGGGGTAAGCATGTAAAAATAAAATTAGGTATTTGAAGTTCAAGGCCAAGGCAAACCTCCCAGATCTTAACATTAATTAAAACATTTTTCTCCTTAGAACTACGATCGCTGAGGATAGATAAGGTTGTTGCCACGTTGTAGTTTGAGTACTGATGGAAAATGTGGAGGGCGGGAAGTGGACCTTACTCACTATGATATTGTCAGCATCTGGCACAATAAATGTGAGAGACGATTTGTAAATGAATGATTATATTTCCTTTTCAGCTTTTATGAGAAATTATTTGATCAAGGTATTTGGTTGATTAACTTTTTCTGTATGGTGAAGGTAGTTTTTGATTACTATAGAGAAGAGTTGGTTGACTGGCTCAAATTTTTATATATTTATTTAATCAAAATTTTATATATTTATTTAATCAGTGGACTATTCCTACCAGGTGGCTGCTTTGAATTGAGAACAATGTGGAACGAAAGGGATGAAAAGTTTATGTCCTTAAAGAATTGGACTTTGCCATGGAGAAGAAACTAAAGATCAAGCAGTAATCTTTCTTTTTTAGAGTAATGCTAGACTAATTGCCAGAAATTATTATTATTATTTTTATCATTATTAGATATCTTAGTTACTTTCAGACTCTTCATGAGATGCATGGCTCATTTAGGGTGAAGGAATTTGGGAGGGAAGAAAACAAGGTCATTAAGCTGGTTCAATATAGTGTTCATTTTGTAGAAACTTCATTTCTTTAATACACTGTCATTGTAAATTAATTATGTAGAAACAATAGAGCAAGAAAGAGCTCCTTCTTTGTTGTGGTGTTTCTTGCAAAATTTTTGGCTCTGAGGTTCAGGAAATCTTTCTGCATAGCTACTTTGGTAATTATAAAATATGAAGTACTTTCCTGTTATTTTTAAAAGAAAAGAGTGGAGAAGACAGTGGTCTGAGATTGTATTAAAAGAAAGATAACCAGGAGGGCTACTGGCTTCTGCAACAGCACCGATGAAGTTGCATGGCCCTGGAGTGCATACCGTGCACCCTATTGTGCAGGGGCGAGGCTTTGAAGGTTGAAGCCTTCCGTATAAACAGATTTCCCACCTGCGCAAAGCATGGAGCGGAATGGGGAACCTTGGCTCCTTGATACCTTACTGTGCCAAAGTCCTTGACTGAGTAACTTTCAAGCTGTTGGTGGAGAGGGACTCAGAGTGGATTGCACACTGGAGGCTTCCGAAGCACCAAGACTGATGATTTCCACTGAGCCCTTCAGCGAGCACAGGCTCGGTGTTACGTGCTTGGGTACAGCGACCAAACCAGGCCAGTGCTCAGCTGTTAGTGAACTTGCTGTGTAGTGAAGGCACAGCTTGTGGGTGAGAGAATGATCCAAGGTGGGGGAGCAGCGAAAAGCACAAACCTCAGTTCTTGTGGACTTTGGGTGTGAGTGGTCACTGGAAACCAAAGCATAGTGGCAGCGCCTGCCGCGGTCACAGCATGTATTTATATAGTGTTGGGTATTTGGGAAATGGAGACACCGAGTGCAGAGAATTTTTCTGTCACCCTGGCTGTGAAGGGAGAAAGAAGGTAGCTACAGATGATTGGGATTAGAGGTGGGTTTCTTTAACTTTGTCTCAGGATTGGAAGACTTGGAGCCAGGTTTCAGGCTGAGGGAAACTAGTCACTGGGAGAGAAAGGGACCGGAGATGGGGAGGCAGACATGGTGGTCGCTGGAGAACCATCTGGAAAGAAAGCAGGAGGGTGAAATGTAGGACTTAGGCCGACGGCAACCCCAGGAGGGGGAACGTCTGTTCTCAGTAGGGGGAGAAGGTGGAAGATGGGCAACGTGTTGTTCACGGGGTTTGGGTAGAAGGTTGACAGCTGGCTCTGTTCCTCTGTGAAACCAGAATCAAGACCGTCTGCTCAGGGAGAAGAGCACTCACAGGAGGTTGGGGCTTGAGCGGAGGTGGAGGGTGAGGGAACTTAGGGGACGAATCTGGACCGTGTGATCGGGTTCCCGGGTCATGCGCAGTCACAAGGATAAATTGGGCCTCAGATGTGTAGCGGCACAGGCACGGAGCTCCGTGATTTTCTGCATCAGAGTTTGGTGGCCAGATGTTAAACAAATAAAAGTAGCAAACATTTGTCAAGTGCTTACTCTGTGCCAGGCACCTTACGTGTCGTAACTCGCTCAGTCTGCACACCAGCTCTCTGAAGTGAGCCCCCGTTATTACCATCCCCATTTTGCAGAGGGGGCTGGAAGGTTAGCTGTGCCGTTCACTGTTCCAGTTAATAAGCAGCTGGCCGTCCAGAGCCTGCGCTCACTGTGCTTTGCTGGTTTAGAGCAGAAGTACACAGTGGGCGGCTGTTGAGTTACGTGGAGTCAAGACCCGAATACAAAGATCAAGGGAGTTGATGATGTTGATAATAGAAGGTTCCCACCCAGTGGGTGAGAAAGGGAGGTAAACCGGGGCGGGGACAGGGGTCACGGGTTTAGTGTCCTTGGAGAACTGAGTATCAGGGGACTTGAGTGCAAGGGGGTGGTTACATGATAGGAGGAAGGTCACAGTGCCTCTGGAGGGGGTGGGCAAGGTTTTTCATCCAAAATGCATGATTGCGAGTTTACTTTTCCTGAGCTGTCCTATTTTCTTTAAAAACTTCTGGCCTTATTAGGTATTCTTTAGGGTATGGTGTTTGACTGCTCAATCTATACCCCTTTTGTTACCCATAGAAGAAGCACTAAGTAAATACTTAAGATTTTTCAAGTTCCACTAGGTCATTGGACCAGGGACAGAATATAAGGGAGGAGGTGTTGGGGAGGAAAGACTGGAGGCAGGAACACTGCTTCACGTTGTCTGTGGCACACTGGACGGGTGATGAATTTATTAACACTTTTGGGAAACTCACGGGCCAACTTCTTCATCCACCGGTTGTTCACAGGGAGGCCTCCTTGAGGCACAGCATGGTGACTTACACGGGTTGGGAGGGCAGATCAGTCTGAAGGATACAGGCCAAGTTATAGAGTAAAGCAGTCACTTCACATGTGAACAGATTTGGCAGCTGCCAGGATCAGCAACTCACTCCTGACAATTGAGGAAATAGGAGAAAACTTCGAAACTGGTTTCATTAGTGTTCTCGGTGTGGTTCAGGAAAACATTGCATCCGTAGAGCAAGAATACACAACAGCACAGAAGAAAAACCAAAAACAATAGCAAAAATCTGCACCCCCCCCACTTTAACAACCTGTTAATTTAAAAAATGCTTTCCTACACAATTGGGAAAAAACACACCTCAGTTGGGAAGGGCCAAGAAGAGATACGTTCCTTGATCTTTGTAGAAGATTGGATTTCACATCATCTCAGGCAAGATCGGGGTGACTTGGGATTGAGACAGACCGTTTTCTTGATGTCCTGTAGTTCTCACTGGGAGGAGAAATATGGGCTGTGGTCTACACAGAGTCCAGAACTTCTTGGTCTCAGGATCTTTTTATACTCTTCAGAATTATTGAGGATCCAAAGATACATTTTTAAAGGGGTATCTGTCAATTTTTACCATGTTAAAATGAAAACTGAGAAATTTGAAGTAATTGATTTAAAGTAATAAATGCATTAACCTTTAATAGTAAGTATTTTGATGGAAAATAACCGTTTTCAAAAACAATAACAAATTAGTGAGAAAAACTGGCATTGTTTTACAAATCTCTTTAATACATGGCTTAATAGATGACAACTTACTTCTTCTCTGCTTGCTCATCCAGTCTCTTGTGATACCATGTAATGTGTAGCCTCTGTAAAACTCTGTCCACTCATGAGATGATGAGAGTGAAAAGGGCAGATAATATTTTTGCACTACTACAAAAATAATTTTGACTTCTCATGTCCTCTGAAAGGGTCTTTGAGAGCTCCTGGTTTACACAGTGATGTTTTCCAAATAAATCAGTAAAAACATCTGATGTGAACTCCAGGGTAATTTATCTCTTTGGTGATACGCGCAAAGAATATAGCCTGATCCAAAATTGAGGGCACCTAGGTGGCTCAGTTGGTGAAGCGTCCGACTTCGGCTCAGGTGACGATCTCACGGTTCCTGAGTTTAAGCCCCGCGTTGGGCTCTGGCTGACAGCCCAGAGCCTGGAACCTGCTTCCGATTCTGTGTGTGTGTCTCTCTCTCTCCCTCCCCTGCTTGTGTTCTGTCTTCCTGTCTCTCAAAAATAAATAAACATTAAAATTTAAAAAAAAAATTGAATCTGCTTTCCTTCAAAAGCCATTATTGAGGGAAGTATATTTGATCAAATAAAATGGTTAATCTTTTCTTCAGAATGAGATTGCACACATGAAATGAGAGCCTTACTCATTGCCTAAAACATAGTAAGTGCACAGAAAATATTAATATTGATTCCCTTCCCCTTCCCTCTTATAAGCATCTACTCTGAGGTGACGTTAGTCTAAAGACACAGAATTCTTGCAGTTACACTCATTTAGGTTTCACTCGTTTAGGATGAAAACAGTAACAAGATGGTTCTTGTCATGCCCTGTCTTCCCACATCCGATTGTTATTTCCTCCAGGAGGGTTGTGGCCAGCCAGTAGAGTATGCAACCATTGCCTCCGGTATGTTCACAGACCTCCCTTCTTCCCTCCCACTTCTCCAGCATCGTCACTCCTGTTCTCCGGGTATAAGGTCCTCGGCTGCCTTTTCTCTTTCCAGGCTGTGGGCTACCTGCTGGGAGCTTCTGTCTCTTGTCCAGGCTCACTGTCTTGCCTCCTGCTCCAGCATCCCATAGGCTCATCCTTCACCTCCGGCGAGTCATAGGCTCCACAGGATGTAGTGCTGCCTTGTGCTCCCAGAAACTGCGATTTTAGCATCGTTGTTCCCCCACTTATCGTTATTCCCCCAACCCTACCCAAGGATGCCAACCTCAGACCTGGGGGTCGGGGTGGCCTGCTGGAAACTTACCTCTTCTCTATTCCTGCTTTGTCCCTTGACAAGCATCTGCTTCTTCCCTCAGGATGACTGTTTCCTCCAGAAGGTTCTCTGTTCCTCTCACATAAAAATCGTTGGAGGGCAGGTCTCCTGGAATACCAAACTTGCCTAAATGTGTCTTAGTGTCTGGGTATACACAATGCAGGTGCTTAAAATACCTCTATGTAGTGACGAATATACCTTCAGGGTTGAAATGGACCATAAAGAAAATTTTTCTCTCTCTCTCTTTTTTTTAAAGTTTATTTATATATTTTGAGGCGGGGGGGGGGCTGGGGAGAGGAGAATCCCAAGCGGGTTCCACACTAGCAGTGCGGAGTTCGAGCCCACAAACTGTGAGATCACAACCTGAGCCGAAATCAAGAGTCAGATGCTCAACAGACTGAGCCACCCAGGTGCACCAAAGAAAATTTTTCTTAACTAACCAAGTGTTTATCTAATTAAGTGGTGTTTGCACCCATCTGCTGGTGGGATGGGGATTATGGGGGAAAGATGAAGAAATAATTACTGTCTACTCAGTGCTAGGCTCTAGGCTGGGTTCCTTTCAAGTCATACTTTTCATTCTTTGAGTAGCCTTTCGAGGCGGGTTTATTATCTGCATTTCACAAGTAGGAAAACTGAAGGTCAGAAATTAAAGTTACTTATTCACTGCACTATATTTAAGAAGTGACAGAGGGGTGCTTGGTGACAGTGAGGAGCCTGCTCGGGATTCTCTCTCTTCTTCTCTCTTTGCCCCTCCCCTGCTCGCTCATGTGCGCGCACTCTCTCTCAAAAATAAATAAATTAAAAAAAAAAAAAAAAGTAACAGAGCCAGGATTTTAAACTGCTTGGGCTTAAATCCTGTACTTTTTCTGCTATATTACCAAGACTGACTACCTAATAGAAATTGTATCCTGTAGGAGGAGGACATAATGACATATAAGAAGTGGGAGGTTGTAGGACTAATTTTTTCCCCTCAAATAATAAAGAGACTTCTGTAGAGTATCATTTCAACCTGGAGCCATGCTTCTAAATGAGCCTGATTCTTCTAGTACCTTTCAGGATGGTAAACTGGAGGCATTACTTTCAAAATCTTCATTGTGGGGCAGAGCTCTAGACAGGGAAATAGCCATTGGGGCATAACCATGGTTAACATGGACAGTATTCTTTTGGTTCTGTCTCCCTGTGGTCTCTTCCCTGTGTCACCACCTCTGCTGCCTTTGTTGGTTGGGTCAGGCTTTCTTTTTTCTTAGACAAGCTACTTGGTTTGGCCCTCCATTGCTGCAGAGGAAAAATCCTTGGTTGGGGTCTTACTTTGTCCACATGGGTTACTCTTATGCTTTATGCAGACAGAAACATTAGTATGTCTAGAGTTATCAATATAGTAATAAATCATGTTAACCGGTAGATGTAAAATTAGACCTCCTTAGAGGATAGGGATGCTTTCTTTCCTTTATTCCTATGAAAACTCAGAACAGCAGCATTAACAGACTACAGACAGTAAGATAATAATGGGAGAGTCTAGAAAATGATAAATCAGGTAGTTGGCCCCTGATTACAAAAGGCTTAATTACCAATTCATTCATTCGTTTAATATTTATATTAATTTTGAAATTTATGCTCTATTCTTCTGTGACAAATTTGGGATATAAAAGATTTTACATGATTAATGTTCTGTATTCTAGACTAGAGTTTTAGTGAGATTTTGGGGGTTGTTGAACATGGCATAATCATTTGTTGATAGCTGGGACAAGATTTTGGAGTAATTTGGAATAAGTGGTTTTAGTCACAAATCTGTAGGAAGAGAGGAATTGAACTCTTCCTCCAACTTTAATTGTAACCACTGCTATGCTTGCTTGCTTGCTTTCTCTTTTCTTTCTTTTCTTTCTTTCTTTCTTTGTTTCTTTCTTTGTTTCTTTCTTTCTTTCTTTCTTTCTGTGAGAGAAAGAGCATGAGCTGGGGAGGGGGAGGCAGGGGACAGAAGGTCTGAAGCTGGCTTTGTGCTGATCGCAGTGAGCCCGATGTTGGGGCTCAAACTCATGAACTGCAACATCATGACCTGAGTGGAACCTGGACACTCAGCTGACTGAGCCACCTAGGCACCCTACTACTGCTGTGCTCTTGTTGAAATTAAAGTTGAACCTGACATTGGCGGCTTATTTTTGTTGTTGAAATAATGTGTTCAGCATGAGTGAGCCATAGTAAGAAACACAAAATGAGTGAATGAGTGAAATGCAATTAACTTCGCTTCCCCATGGTAGTTTTTTGCTGCCACAGTTACAGGAATACGAATATCTAAGCCTAATGTGTCAAGGTGGTAGCAGAATGGTGAGAATGTAATAGCTAAGAAATGTGATCTATTTTGAGAAAGAAAGAAATGTTATTATGGGTGTTCTGTATGTTATGTTTTCTTTGGGTAATGTTTTTTTCTTTGCATTCAAATTATGTGGGGAAGAACAGATAATGATGTTTTCTTCTGAAGAAGAGTTGAAAGATTCAAACATTTGTGTAGCAAATGTAGGTTCATGCCAAAGTTGCTATTGTATTTTCTTCTCTAGAATCAACCCCAGTGAGATGAGTCAGAAATGAAATTTCTTTTTCTATAGCTGCAGATAAAAAATAACAGGTTAACTGGGCTTCCTTATACACAGAAGTAAATGATTGATTCAGAATTTTAAAAACTGTGTTGGGGCACCTGCCTGGCTCAGTCAGTAGAGCATGTGACTCTTGATCTTGGGGTTGTGAGTTTGAGCCCCACGTTGGGCAGAGAACGTCCTTTTTAAAGTTTTTTTTATCATTCACTCATTCATTCATTCACTCATTCATTCATTTTGAGAGGGGCAGAGAAGGCGGGAAAGAGAGAGAATCCCAAGCAGGCTCTGCACTATCAATGCACAGCCTGACATGGGGCTTGAAATCTCAAATGGTGAGATCATGACCTGAGCTGAGATCAGGAATTGGACACTTAACCATCTGAGCCACCCAGGTGCCCCGGGGCATAGAGTGAACTTAAAAAAAATGTGTAGAATCATGAATTTCTTTAGGATGTGGGTTAAATGGTAGACAGAGAAATCTTCAGGTTAAATTTTAGGCAGAAAGACATCTTTGTATATCACAGAACTTCATGTCTTATATGTGGTACTTTCAAAAGATGGTCTTTAGAATATTGGTCTCTATCTGAAAGGCACTCAAGATTTGAAGTTAATTTTAATATTCTACTTGGCACATTTTGGATTTTGTCTGATACAGCAGAAAATTCCTAAACAGAATAATTTTTTAAACATGATTATATTGGATTAGGGCAGTGAACACATTGTTCATCTCAATAATGCTTCCAGCTTTTGAATTCATTAAAATAAAAAAAGCTTTTCTTTATCTGCCTCATTATTTTTAATGCAGTTCTGTCACAGAACAGACTTAATCCCTTTGTTGGTGAAGATAGTTAAAATTTCCCTTCTGAAAGGAAAAAAAATCACTTCTGGTTAATCTGATACCTCATCTTAAGGTCTTTTGAAATATCTTAGTGAAAGCAAAACCACAAGTCAAACTGGGTACCGGTCGCAGTGAAGGGAGAGACCAGGCAAGGGGTGGTGTCGGACGGAGTAGAGGCTTCGTGATGTTGACGGACTCCTGAATTCAGAATCTAGTCCTGCTCTTCATTAGCTCTGTGGTTTGGGCAAGAAGTCCCTTAACCTCTGAGTCCAATTCTTCATACAGAAATTAAGGGCTGGAATTCAGATCTCCTGGGTTCATTTTAGTGCTAAGTGTTTTTATCATTTAATCAGAATGCAGCAGGAGATCCTTTTAAATCAGGCACTACCCTTGACCGACTGGCTAGTGCCTCATTTCTCCAATTCTCTTTACAGAAGCTTTTTTTTTTTTTTTTTAAATGTTTATTTGTTTTTTAGAGAGACAGAGGGACAGCGCAAGCAGGGGAGGGGCAGAGAGAGACACACACACACAGAATCCGAAGCAGGCTCCAGGCTCCCAGCTGTCAGCACAGAGCCCGACGCTGAGTTCGAACTCACAGACTGTGAGATCATGACCTGAGCTGAAGTTGGAGTCTTAATGGACTGAGCCACCCAGTTCCCTTTACAGAAGCTTCTGAAAGGAAGTGTCTCTCTCCTTGGTTTTACTTCTTGGCTCCTCCCATTTTTTTTCTGCAACTCAGGTCATCAGCCCTTGGTCCCCAGCACTGTACTCAGACTCCCTGCCAAGGTACCGTATTGCTAAACCCAGTGCATTTGTCCTAGGACTGTCCCTGGGGTGTCAGGTTCCCTTGCTCCCCACCCGAGAGCCCCAGGCCAGTCCTTCACATGCCCTTGGGTGGTCAGGTGGTGCAGGAACTGTGCCCCAGTGTCATTCATGTGGCAGGCTTGTGACAGATGCATTGTTACCTTGTTACACAGGTGAAGGGCTGATCCCAGCAGGTTGTTGGTGGGGGCGGGGAGGGTGGCTAGGAATGAGAATTGTGCTTTAATTTCAGATGTCACCAAGTAACCTTTTCTTTGAGATGGTGCCCAGCACTGTGCTTGTTGACTGGCAGGTGCTCTCTACCTGTAAGATTTTTCTTCTCTTCTTCCCCTTCCGTCTTTCCTCCACCCTTCAGTCTTGGTCTCTAAAGCATTGTGTGGAATTATAGCCACAGAGCACGTCCTCGTTCACATTGCTTTCAGCATGTAATAAAGTCATATTCTTCACCAGGCTCTTTTCCAGCTCTCCTGTCTCACACTAAATGAGGGCCGCTCCTGGGGTGTACCTGCGGCTCATGCCACGAACCCTCTGAGGTATGGCCTTTCTCTAGCAATAAATCATCAGAGCTGCTGCTGTTCCTGAAGGCAAGCCTTTCCCAGGCCTGGGAAATTAAGACAGCCAGATCCCCTCCTTTCCCTTAGGGTTTGCCGAGGCAGTTTGTTTACAGTGAAGAATGTGCCGTGTATCTCCCACTTTAACCTGATCGGGGAACATATGGATGCGGCTGGAAGCAAAATGAGATATTGTAAATACATTGGGTGCTTCTTGCCAGGAAGGCACAGGAAGAATCTCATTATTCTTGAACAGATTGTCCTCTGTCAAGCACTGTCATCCCCCTGTGCAAATTAACAAGTAACGGCCTGAGTCTCACTCCAGAAACCACACAGGGCCATTGGTGGGTCTTTGTCAGTTTGCTTCAGCGATTCGGTGGACAACGCCGTTAGCCTTCCCTGGATTAGGAGCAGTTTGGGGAATGCTGGAAATGTCAAGCCGCTGCTTTCTCTTTCCTCTGCCGTCCGCCTCTCCCCTCTCTCAGAATGTGTTTTCTGCCTTGCTAATTACAGGTCAGTTCTATGTACCTGGCTCTGGACAGCACCGCATATAGGCTCCATTGTTTAGGTTCCTCCCCAGTTTATCTCCAATCTGTTCTCTCTGCTTCCTTTCCAGTCCTGCTTATTTTGTCCTCCTCAAAGCCCACCTGCAGGAAGGGTTTCCTGTCCGTCATTCATGCCTTACTGCTCCTCAGATCCACGTGCGGTCGGTCCTAAGAAAACCATTTGCTTTTAAAGTCTCCTCTTTGGTTGTGGAAGGAGTTTTGCCCCTCGTTTAAAAAGGTTGGCACTTGGTGGGAAGACAAAGGTTCGTTTGCACAGGGGGCTCTTTCTTGGACCCGTGATGTCACCCTACGTGTGCCTGCTCTGCTGAGTTCAGTCCAGAAGCATTTTCCTTCTTTTTGGTGTTCAAATCCTTGACACCCAAATGTCCTGAGCTGCTGGATGTCTCTGGAAATTTTGATTTTAGGGAAAGGCTGAGTGTGAGGTAATGTCTGTCAGCAGTTTTATTACCTGTATTCTTGGCTTCTAACATGTTCTGTTTATTCATGTCCCTGTTCCTCCCAAATGGTGCCCCCTTGGCCCTGGGTATTTTTCCTGTCAGATCACATGCCATCAGGTGGCACACCATCTTGTACTGTCCTTTCTCTTGTCTGTTTCTTCCAGACACAGAAGTTCCCTGAGGCCAGGGGTACCCTCGACCTTGTTGGTTATTATATCTTCCACAACTAGCACTTTGATTAGGACATTGCAAATACTCAAGTATTTATTAGTAAATAATGATGGACGTACTTCTTGGGATTTACCCAAAGGAGTTGAAAATTGATGTTTTCAAAAATCTGCACATGGATATTTATAAGCAGCTTTATTCATAATTGCCAAATCGTGAAGGAATCAAGATGCTTTCTCTAATTGAATGGGTAAGACACTGGGGTGCATCCTATAATGAAATATTATTCAGCATTAAAAATATAGGAGCTATCAAGCCAAGAAAAGACTCGAAAGAGCCCTAGATACATATTACGAAGTTCGCTTAATAATAAGGAGCAAATCTGAAAAGGCTGAGTCCTGCATGATTCCAACTCTATGACATTCTGGAAAAGGCAAAACTCTGAAGGCAGTAAAAGTATCAGCAGCTGCCAGAGGCTGGAGGACATTGGGGAAGGATGAAAAGGCATAGCATCGAGGACTTTCAGGACAGCGGACACACTCTGTGTGACACTATAATGATGGGTATGTGTAAGTATACATTTGCCCAAACTCAGAACGTACAACACCAAGAGTGCACTATAAACTGTGGATTTGGGTAATGATGTGCCTGTGCTGGTTCATCCGTTGTACCAAAGGAACCGTTCTGGTGGGAGGGCTGATTGTGGGAGATGCCATGCCTGTGGGCTAGGGAGTTCTTCTGTTTCATTATACCATTTAAAAAGTATGTTTTTCTCTCCTATATGTGTTTTTGGAAAATAGTAAACAGAAGTTATTGAGGGGAAAAAAAAACAACAAAGATTGAACCTGCTTAAGAGCGGTTCACTAGCGTGAGAGTTGAGCACGAGCTTTGAAGTCAGACAGACCTGGGGTAGGATTCCTGCCTCTCCTGGTTGGCAGCAGCAGGAAGCCCCTTTGACCGAAGCCTCAGTTCCTTCTGCAGCAGAAATGATCTTGTCTTGTCACCGATTAGTGATAGCAGCCATCACACTGGCTGCTTACTAGTGCCAGGCCTTGTGCTAAGAAATCTACATGGAGTTGTGTCATTTAATCCTCATCTTGCCTGTGAGGTGAGTACTGTTATTATCACCTGCTTTTTTGGATGAGAAAGTCAAGGTTCCCAGGAGGCTAAGCTGCTTACTCAAGGTGACACAGCTAGGAGGTGAGCGAGCTTGAAGTGAACACCAGTCATCCAACTCCAGAGCCTGTGTGTGTGTTAGCTTGTGGGTTCCTTGAAGGTAGGAATGTTGGGAGAGAATATAGTACTTATGTGATAACCACACTTTGATGGTCCAAACAAATGAAGGGCATAAAGTGCACTTTAAAAGTTTTCTTTGATCCAGTGAAACTGAGATGCCTACGGTGCCTTTAATTGTCCAAGCACTTGCCTGAAATTATTTAATTTGATCCTGACAACTCAGTGAGTATTATTAGCCAAAATTAATGTGTAATCATTAGGAGAATAAAAGTTGCTATTTATTGAGCAGCTAAGCACTTTATATAATTTTTAACTAATTTTCAAGACACCCTTGCTAGTTAGGTGTTAATATCATGCTTTCATTGTACAAACAAGAACTGCTAGCTCAGAAAAGGTAATGAACTTGGTCAAGGTCACGTTGTAGGCACAGTGGCGGAGCTCGGATGGAAGCTCAGATCTGATTCTCAAGCCTGTGTTCATTCCAGTGTGCACACTGATAATTAGCACTGCAGCCGGAGAGCCCAGGCTGCTGGCGCTTTCTCAGTGAAACCGCCATAATATCGGTGTCCTCTAAAGCCGAAAGAACCGGCTGCCTAGGGTAACTCCATTTTGACTAGTCTAGTTCCTATGAAGTTGTGCATGGATGGAGATTGACTTGTGAATTGAGAATGGAGTCATAGTTTAAATAATTATTTTATTGCTGTTTCTGTTTAGGAAAATCTAATCCCAAGGAGCTTAACATTGTAAGGAAGGAATAAGCCTTCCTAAAAGTTATTTTACAATTTTCAGTTCCACGGGCCTTTGTTTCCGAATAGAGGAGACACGTACAGTTTTCAGGAGTCCTACTTCCTCACACAACACCACACACCCATGCTTTCCTAATTCCTGTTTCCAGAATAACTGGGTTTTAGAGACTACAAACTATTTTCAGGAAGATTCAGTATATATTTTTATCTTAAGGCTGTGAGAATGACATGTGGTTGTAAGTACATTTCCCATCGTGTTTTTTAAAAATGTTTATTTATTTTTGAGAGGGGGGAGGGGCAGAGACAGGAGGGGGTGGAGAGAGAGAATCCCCAGCAGGCTCAGAGCCCGATGCAGGGCTCAGTCTCACGAACCGTGAGATCGTGACTTGAGCTGTGAAATCAAGAGTTGGATGCTTAACCGAATGAGCCCCTCAGGTGCCCCCCCATCATGTTTTAAGAAGCAGTTATTCCCCTTTAATTATGTTTGATATGTTAGTGAAAGACCGTCTCCTGCGGTGCTTTCCATGGCACTCACAGACAGAGCCTCATCTCTGAATCACTCGACGTCAGGAAGTGATGCTTACGTGAAGCAGAGGCCAAGTTGACTTTTTGGCAGTTTTGTGCTACCCAGGGCACCTGCTTCATGATTTCAGAATTAGCTGTGTATGTAGACAGCGGGCTACATTCCGTGTCCCTGGTCGTTAGTGAAGTGGGAACATAGTGACTAAGTCTAAATGTTTTGTATCTTCATGAGATTTCCAAAGGTCTTATTTATGAAGGTTGTTAGTTATGCAGAGCCTGCCTTTATGGATGGTTCGATGCGATGGTTCCAATTAAAAGCAAGTGGATAGATTGCCAGCCAGTGTCAGCTAATTAAATCATGATATTCTCCTGCCATTAACAATGACTGACTTGAGAAAAGAAAAAGATAAAAGCAGATTCTCGAAATTTGTTGATAGAGAGGGCATATTACTCTGTCCATTCTTATATAATTAGAAGAATAAAACAGCTTCCCATTATGTATTTGAAATAGGGAAGTCTGTTATTACTTTATTCTTGGGTATAATTAATCAATTTCAGCTGTAGTATTTTAGATGTTACGGTGAAATGGAGTTTCATTAAAAACTGTCGTTTAATAATAATGGGTCAATCAAACTGACACTATTGCAAACATAAAAATGAGCTTCAACTACCAAAAATACATTGCTTCCTCTTCAGTATTACTTAGAGAAGAAATTGAATTGAGAGGTGCCCGGTTAGAATTTCAAAGCTGGTTGCATCTTGGAATTTTGCTGCATCTGAGGGGAAACGGTGTAGTCCCCAGGACCGCCCTGGGAAGCACCCAGGATACAGCAGTAGCAGCCTCCCAAATCCTCAGTAATACTCTGGGCGGGGGTGTATCCCCACTTGTCAGCTGTGCCGAGAGCCTGTCGATCAGGCAGGGAGAACCTTGCTGGGCTGCAAGTAAGTAGCTTATAAGTACAGTCAGGCGGTGGAAAAGAAAATCTGCAGCTTTTTTTTCCTGCTGAAGTTATAAATCTTTCTAGGAGCTTCTAGAAGCAGTTTGTTAACCATGCTGCCGCTCTGTGAGGAAGAAAATGCCTGACTGGAAAGTGTAAACGCTTTGGGAAAGTTCCCTTTTCTGCATTAAATTGCATTTCCAATATCTTCATCCAGTGCCCTTCTGCGGAGTTGAAGAGTTGGGCGTTCCTCCAGACATGTAGATAAATGATGTTTACTGACTTATCAGCTGGGGGGCGGGGGGAGGGTGGGCCCAGGGCAAATTGGAGAGGTAGAGTGGCCAGGGGAGTTCTTATGGAGTCCCAATCAGAAATATGCAACATTTTGGGAATATTTAGACTTTACTAATTTGACCTATATGACGATTCATATATGACTGTGTTGGCTTTTTTTCTTCCCCGAAAATATAAAGGGAATCTTACTTGGAGTGCCATTATATAACCAAGACTGAGAGTAGACCATTTAAACATGCTTAGGAAGGCAACTATTTTTAAGCCTTTTAGGAGGATATATTTCATGCAATAATATGTGACTTAGAAACGGTCCCTATTGTTTAAGTAGGTCCCAAGTCCCTCTACACTGTCAGTCTGGTTAAGGGTGTGTGTGTGTGTGTGTGTGTGTGTGTGTGTGTGTGTATTAAATGTACCACAGTTATATTTCCTTTAAAAAGCACACTACGGTCCAGGCTGACTTCTTGCCCTGCTAATACATGGTAGCAAGACTTTCTTGGACTTTGTGAGGGCAGTGGTTTCTTCTCAAAGGTTTCCGCTGGGTCTCCCTCAACTACCAGAGGCTGGGTGCAAACAGTGTGACTTGTACGGAACTTCCTGTCCTTGTGTTTGTCTCCATGAGAAGCTCCCAAAGGTTAGAACTACAGTCTTTAAGCCCCGTCCTTGGTCTTTGCTTTCAGTTCTCTCTGATGTTCTGACCAGTTTGCGTTTGTAGATGTTCAGAAAAGAACAGTATACTTACAAGACTGTCTTCTGAGAATAGGCTTCTCCTGCTTGCCCACTAAGACCTGGGCCTGCCAGCACTGATGGAAGGTGGAGTAAAATCAGTTTTAGTATTAAGAGAGCGAGCCCTGTCCTTCTGGGACTTAAGGCAAGAAGGAAGAAGAATACCGTTGCACTTAGATTTCACGGTAGCAGTGTCTGGTCATTGGTGACTACTGACTTTAAGCATTTCTTTCTTGCTTAAAGGTAAATTCATAATGAGAAAGTAATTTAAAAAGAAAACTTTGAAAAAGAAAAAAAAAAAACAGACATAAGTGTAATTTTTCTTCTTTACAAGAAACTTGACTTTGTTCCCAAATAAGTCCTCTACTGCGTCCCTCTGAGTGGTGCCTCTACGGGATGCACAGCTCAGTGACCAGGATTTAAACAGGAACTGGTAGGGTATTCTTTGCCTTTGAATCCAGGAGATAAAACTACTAATCATAAATGTAGATTTTCAGTGTTCTTACATTGGTTCAGAAATTCTGGATGGTTTAGTACATTTAAATGAGGATTTCTGAAAGCATGTATTTATATTGGCATGTTAATCGTTTGCTTCGTAAATTCTGAGGACATTCAGGAAGGCAGTGTAGAGGACTCATCACAGTTCCTGGCTTGCTGGACGTGTTTGATAAGCATAAGCCATTGTGCTGCTCTTAGCCACCACAACTGTGAAGGAGGACTGAGGACAGACAGCGACAGCGAGGTAGTACAGAAATGTCCCACCTGCTCAGCTTCTCTCCAATAGGCAGCAGGCTTTCCGGATGCTTAATGGAGGGCCATTATATAACCATGAAAAACCATGTGTTTATGTGGTATATCACATTCCCCCCTCCAGTCAAGGTATGCATAAGAAATTCAAATTCCTTTGAATATCAACCCAAAGAAGACAAAACTGGAGGAATGATCATTTGTCTTCATTTTAATATAGCGTTTTTTTTTTTTGTTTGTTTTGTTTTTTTTTTTTTTTTTTGTAGCTGTGTCCTGTGACCTTGTCAAACATTTAGTCAAGTGGAATTTAAATCCGGATAGCTCTTTGCAGAGTTCCCAGTGCTGTAGTCTGAACGGGGAAACCACTGAGGACAGTGTGGAATGTGGGAGAAGCACTGATTCCCAAGCCAGACACCCTGGGGTTCAAGTGACTGTTCCCTGGCATATTAGCTACATGTGGCCCTGGGAGAATTTAGTTTTTCTCCCAAACAAAGGTTCAAGATTTCGTTTTCCAGAAAAGTCACCAGCTTCAAGACGAGCCCGGCAGTTGAATGGATGGGCCACCTGAAGGCTTCTCATGTGGACCCTGGAAGCCCCTCTATACTGTCATAAGTGACACAGGACAGTAACTGTTGGTCTTAAACATGGCGCTGAATTACCAAGGAAGGGCTCTCCACCCTGTTAAACCAGGCACCATGATGTGCATTTATTTATTTATTTATTTATTTTTTTTTTAATTTTTTTTTTTTCAACGTTTATTTTATTTTTTGGGACAGAGAGAGACAGAGCATGAACGGGGGAGGGACAGAGAGAGAGGGAGACACAGAATCGGAAACAGGCTCCAGGCTCCGAGCCATCAGCCCAGAGCCTGACGCGGGGCTCGAACTCACGGACCGTGAGATCGTGACCTGGCTGAAGTCGGACGCTTAACCGACTGCGCCACCCAGGCGCCCCCATGATGTGCATTTAAAAAGCATTTTCTTCCAAGTTGTTGGAATAAAAAAAAAAAAAAAAAAAGAAAGATGCTTGAAAGCATAAGCTTTGGTTAACAGGGAAATGACCCTCCGTGGAACATCTGTTCGCTGAAGGTGATGGGCGTGCATGGATTCTGGTCATCACCACTCGGTTCTCTGCTGTGCAGCTGCTCCCAGCACTAGCACTCATAAGGACAAATACCATTTATTGAGCTGCATTGTCTGCTAGACAGTGTGTTAAGTCTTGTGCGTGAGTTACATTCTTCCTTAGTCTCACAGAACAGTTGGACAAGATGAGTGCCTTTAATAATTTTCCAGATGGGGAAACTGAGGCTAAGAGCAAAGTTTCTTTCCCAGAATGATACATGTCAGAGCAGTGGAGCTGAAGTTGAATCCCCTGCTCCCGGTCTCCAGAGCCCACCCTCTTACCTGTTTACAGGTAATGCTTGCAAGCATTTCAGGAAGAATCCCATATTTGTGCCTCATTGGCCATGGCTGGCATGTCTTCCTATTTTGTATGTACGTGCATTCTTCGTTCTTCCGTTTCAAAGAGATGTTGGCGTTAGATATTATTTGTATGTAATTAAAGAATGATTTATCCATTCTTATGTTTATTTGTCTTCTGATCAACCAGTAAGTAATGGAAAGGGTCTCAGGGCTTAACGAGGGGGAGAGGTACTTCACTGAACAAAGAATTAAAGCTGACTCTCCCCTATCTTTATGAGGATTGTCCTAAAAGCCTTGATCAGCCACTCCTTACTTTCTAGCAAGATTCTTGGCTGCTTCACCCCTCAGGGTATGCAGAAAAATTCAAATTCCGTGGAACATCAGCTTGAATAAAACAGAACTGGGGAAATAAACCTATCATGAAGGTCTTCTACAACTCACCATTGTTAACCATTTCAGATTTTCTATGCAACATCAACACCTAACAAGAATTTTGAATTTAAAGGCATAGATAGGTAATCAGAAAATCAGAATTTATCATTTTTGTTTAACAAATGTTTCATAATCAGCCACTCTGATGCAGTTTGCTTGTTTCGCTCTTAATGGACAAGGGGAAATGCTAGAAAGGGGAAATCCGGTGCAGAATACTCAAAATTCATTTTCTTGAATATGGGGAATCGGCAGTTGAAAAATGAAAGTATGTTTTAAAGCCCCTATAATGTGATCTTGAGAATAATCATTAAAGGTGCGAAAAATATTTAAGAATTTTTAGGTAGGTGGGAGGTAAACTAAGTTCTAATTCTGTTTTTCTGTGTGATCGTAGCAAATCTCCTAGGTACTAAAATACTCATTTTAGCCTCCTGCTTTTATTAAAAGTGCTTCTTAAATACTTTTTGTTCTTTTGGGAAAGATCCTTTCTAAACCTGAGGTTAAAAGGTTAATTTTAGGTGTTTGGTCTATGAAGAATTAAATTTTCTGAGGTAGTTAAGTCAGATATTAATATAACACCCAGTCGGTCCTCTAGAACCTGCTGTGAGTTTTGCCATTTTCCGTATTGATTAGAGCCTGCTCCTTCAGCTGATCCTGAATTATTGATGGCAGATCCCCTAAGGGTGAGCAGGCATTGGGAGGGAGGAAGAGGAAGCTGCATCTGCAAGGGCTCAGGCTGGGGCTTGGTGACTGCCGTGCCTGTAAAGGCCCCCATCCTGGGTCCTTGTCTGCCCACCCTGCAAGGTCCTCGGTTGCCTAGGGGAGACACAAAAGGGATCATGTGCCCAGCAAACTTGAAAGGCCTGAACGCTTCAGAAAAGAGTTTTCACCTGTACTTGTCTATGGAGAGCAGTTCAAAGAAATTTAAGCATTAAACTTTTAAAAAAGAAAACCTTTTTTAAAAATAGTTGATAGGAGGGGCGCCTGGGTGGCTCAGTCGGTTAAGCGTCCGACTTCGGCTCAGGTCACGATCTCGCAGTCCGTGAGTTCGAGCCCCGAGTCGGGCTCTGTGCTGACTGCTCAGAGCCTGGAGCCTGTTTCGGATTGTCTCCCTCTCTCTCTGACCCTCCCCCGATCATGCTCTGTCTCTGTCTCAAAAATAAATAAACGTTAAAAAAAAAATAAAATAAAAAATAAAATAGTTGATAGGAAAAGGTGAATTGGCCTAAACATATTCTTTATATTTTTTTTAATTTGGGGTTGGTTTCTTTGTTTTTACATCCCAGAAGCCAAATATCATTAAAACAACTGTGTTCATACCGATGTCCTTTGTAGGTGGAGTGTGACTGTTTTGGTCCTCTGAATGAAGTGCTGAGGGGTGAGGGGTGTGAGAGATGAGGGCCATGTACCACATCTGTCCTATTTGTAAATGTAGTCTCTTGGGTCGTATTCATAGAAAGGGGAAAATAAGAGTCGCAATCATTTTTGTTCAGAATGATCTCATTAACTTAAGGAATAGCTTCTTTTTTAACAAAGGTATTTTGCATTTTTAGAAGAATACGGGGAGAAAAAGAAAGCGTGTGTGTGTCGGGGTAGAGAGGCCTATAAATCCAAATGAGATTTCTTCTAAAGTTCAGAGCAATAATAATCTCAGAGAAATGTGGAAATTTGCTTTTTTTAAAAAAAATTTTAATGTTTAAGAGCGAAACGCGCATGAGCAAAGGAGGGACACACACACACACACACACACACACACACACACACACAGAATCTGAAGCAGGTTTCAGGGCTCAGTCGGTTGCGTGTCTGACTTTGGCTCAGGTCATGATCTTGTGGTTTGTGAATTCAAGCCCCACATCCGGCTCTGGGCTGACAGCTTGGAGCCTGAAGCCTGCTTCAGAGTCTGTGTCTCCCTCTCTCTCTGCCCCTACCCTGCTTGCATTCTGTCTCTGTCTCTGTCTCTGTCTCTCAAGAATAAATCAACATTAAACAAAAATTAAAAATAAAAATAAAATGTGCTGTCAAATGCCAAAGAAGAATCCCAAACCCTATGGTAGAGTTATATACAGAATTTAATGGGTGTTAAGTTCTTAATTGGAATTAAAACAGAAAAGAAATCAACTGAACCTTACAAGCTGCTGCTTTCATGTGGGGACCTGCAGAGAAATACCTGTGTATCTCTGGACAGTTCCACTCTGTGGCTTGAGAGCAAATCGATTATGATCTAAGGCTGTCGGTGCTAAAGTGGGTGATTAGTCGTGCACCATCTACTTTAACCATCTTTGGGTCTGGCCACTATATTTAAGTTGTTATGATATCCAAAGGGGAGGAAAAACCCTCAAACTTTTGCAATTGAAAAACTAGGTGATACTTTAAAAAACTTAATGAACCTTGAAAATTGCTACTTACCAAGGGAGAATAAAAATGCCACATCAAGTAGTAGAAAAGAAAATTGTCTTCTTTTATACTTCCTGAGTTTGGAAGTTTATTATTTTTTTGTTGTTGCAGTTGAATGTGTGTGTGTGTGTGTGTGTGTTTTTTTTTCAGTAAATAATCATTTATCTTCTACTGAGACTATGCTGTGTGCAAATCTCCATATATGCACTTTGGGGAGATCTAGAAAAACAGAAATCCATATTAAGATTAAAGTATGTTAATTTCATGGGATGGAGGGAGGAAGTGTGGGGAGTGAGAACTGATAGGTACGTGGTCTTTTTTGATGGGGGTGATGGAGTGTTCTGGAATTAGTGGCTTTGTTTGTACTGCTTTGTGAATATACTAAGAACCACTGAATTATATATTATAAAAGCATAGATGTTTTGGTATGCGAATTATATCTCAGTTCTTAAAAAGATCATTAATTCCAAAATTTTAGTTATTATGTGCATATCTGACATTGGTCGTCTTTTTTTTTTTTAATTTTTTAAATGTTTATTTATTTTTGAGAGAGAGGTAGAGTATGAGTGGGGAGAGGCAGAGAGAGACAGAGACAGAATCCAAAGCAGGCTCCAGGCTCTGAGCTGTCAGCACAGAGCCCAACGCGGGGCTCGAACTCACAGACTGAGAGATCATGACCCGAGCTGAAGTCGGATGCTCAATCGACTGAGCCACCCAGGTGCCCCCTGACATTGGTCTTCTGTAGTCAGAACAGTGGTTTTAGCTTGTGGTTCCTGGATAGCTTGTAGCTTAGCTATAATTTCCTGTGTTCTATAGAAGGCTTCTGTGGCTTACATTTCACCTACTGCTTCTTGATTAATCTTCCTCAAGCACCTACTTCCTAGTTACAAAGACTTTCAATGAATGTGCACCGCTTTTAGGCAAGTCTGTGTGTACAGTAGGTCAGACTGTGTACTGCACAACTGTAAGGTATGCCTTTCTCATCCTGTTCTTTAGGATGGATTCAGATTCATTGCTTGGAACTAGACCTATCTGCATCTTGGTTCCAACCTACCTTTCATCTGCCTCATTCTTTTACAGGCTCACTCTTCACTTACTTATTTGTGTATTTGTTCACTGGTTCCTCTGTTGGCTCATTCTTTCATTAACTCATTCATTCAATAAACTGAATTCCTTATCTTAAAATTGCCCACCGGTTGTTATGTTCATTCTATCTGATCTGCAGAGCTCGAGTTCTCCATCCCAGCCTCCTTCCTGTCTCTTCCCTTCAACCCCCAGGTATTTTGAAGACCCTGCTTGCATGCCTCCTTTTCTTTGCCACTTTTGTATTTATGTATTTATTTAGCACCATTGCAGAGCCACCGTGTCCTCTCTTTAAAGTGTCCAAAAATAATGAAGATACTGTCTCAAAGCCGGAATGGAGACGACGCGAGATTCATTCTTCTGGACTGTCTCTGGGCTCTGCCCCACGGTGTCTAAAGTGTGTGCCTTTCTTTCAATGTTCAGATCTGAGCATGAGGAACCTATGCTTTTGGAATTGATGATGAACAATGGCTATCAAAGTGATATCTGATCCACTTCTCACCTGGATGGCTAGTTTTTACGCTATTGCAGGATAGAAACTACATGTAGATCAAGAAGAGCTACATATTCGTAAGACTTGGCCTGAGTCTTAAGCTTCCATATGTGGATGGTAACCGCACCCGGTCTGTTGGGACTGTTGCCCTGGTCGTTTGGGAACATGTGCAGCTCCTCACATATCTGAGAGGATTTCAGAGCAAGTAGGTGATCAAGAAACCAGGACCTGCGCCTCTGACGTGACTCACCCAAGTGCTGTTCTCAGTGGATACTTGCAGACTTGAAGACCCTCTTCTTTTCCCAATTTTCTTCCCTGTTTGCATGGAACAGAGGATCATTTTGGAAAGCTTTGCACCTAATAACGCGTTTTACAATCCTAGGGGCCTTTAAGACACTTACTTCGAGTGACGAGTAGATGACCCCTAGAAATTTCTTCTGTTTGTATGACCTTATATGCTTCTCTTTTATTTGAAATTTCATTTTGGCTTGGGGGCACCTGCATGGCTCAGTCGGTCGGCCCAGGTCTCGATCTCACGTCTCATGAGTTCAGGCCCTATGTCGGGTTCTGTGTCTCCCTCTCTGTCTGCTCCTCCCCTCTCACACTCTGTCTCTCTCTGTCTCTGTCCCTCTCTCTCAAAAATAAACGTTAAAAAACCAATTTTTAAATTTCATTTTGGCTTCAACATGCAAAGAATTTCAACTGTATTCCTATTCTGTTTCTGGATCTGTTTCTATATCTCTCTATATATTTGGTGACGATTGCCACATTCATTTTCATTAAGAAGCTTTAGGATGATTGATACTGGAATCACTCTCTCTATATGTCAAGCAAGTTTATGTTCTTTGCCCAATTACTCCTGTGTTTATTAGCAATGATTTGTTATGAAATGACTTAAGGAATGTGACTGAAAATGATGGTTCTCTGGAAGATTTTGCCACATGTCCCTAAGATGGCTTGTTTTATTTATGACCCTCCATCATTTTTAGAGCACGCTAAAGCTATACGGATTAGGATCTCTTTTGACAGTTCAAATTATAGAATTTAATCAGGTCATACAGTATTAATTAGTCAAAGCTATTAGAACTAACATGTCTGATACTAGATACCGAAGAATGAATGGGATGAAGGCCCCACTCTAGATTGCATACAGAGGAGCAGTGTAGACGGACCTTGTTAAACAGGTTCGGATTGAAAAGCCCACTGAACCACTGTAGCTCTTCAGCCTATCAAGGCAGAAGATTTGCTTTTTTGAATTTGTATGAGCATGTTAGAGTTCTAAACCGTAGTAGTTTCTGTGCACTGAAATACTGATACAGTTTTAAGTCAGAGAAGCTCTCTCACCTCTCTAGCTCTTCCTGCCCACTTGAACACTAACCAGGGGACCAGACAGCAGCCCCTCTGGCAGATATGCCCGCTTTTGTGCGTGTGTGTGTGTGTGTGTGTGTGTGTGTGTGTGTGGTTTGACTGAACATTTTCTAGGGGATATAATCTTTAGATTGGATTAACATGCAAACAAGCATCCTTTGTTATTTGGTGCTTGAATGGAAATTAAAAATGAGTCCATAAAAAGGAGTGGGGGAAAAAAGAATGTCTGGTAAACCCATTTCAGTTGCAAAGGATGAATGGAAAGCTACAGAGTTACCTAAGCCCTTGAAAAGGTAGACACTATGTCTCCTTTTCAGATTGCTACTTACATAGGTAAATAATATAATGGCCATTGGGGAAAAAGCCAGTGGTTCTTATCTTTTTGGGCTCATAGATACTTTTGAGAAACTGTTAAAAGCTAAGCACATATACACACCCATACATAATTTGCATGTAATTTCAAAGGGTTAATGGATCCCGAAGCATGTTAGTGGATCTGAGAGGGGCGCATAAATAGTATGTGTTAATTTATCTTATGAAAATTATGTTATTGATGTGTAATTTAAAGTTGGCTTACAAAATTTATAAATTATCTAGATTATGTATAAATTACATAAATGATATAGCTGAGGTGAATACATGTATGTTTATGAAATGTTTTACATGACAATCCCCAATTTAAAATAATAAGAGTGGAATTTAGGTTGGAATATACCTTTGGAGTTATTACTTCTAAAAGAAAGTATTTTCAAGTAAAGGCTATTCCTCTTGAAATGTCAGTCTTATGCCACTTCCAGAAGGAAAGATGGGGAAATAAAAACATTTTTCTTAATGTAATACAGCAAGTGACAAAGTGAGCTGACGTGCTTATGAAGCTAGGTAGGAAATGTGGTTTGTAAAGAAGATTAAAATGTCATTTTATCTGAAGGTTCACTACGCCCTTCCTCAGGGCCATCTTTGCCTGTAAAATGGAAATGGGTTCTTTTGGTCCAAATATCATGCATTTTAAAATAGCCGATTGTAAAAATAGTATGTTCTTTTTGAAGTACCATTAGCTTATCGATGGCCGTAGTTTAATTGTAGACTTTAAAATGAAAACTTAAGTTAGGGTATAATTTTAATTATAACAGTAATGGCTACAGCAGCAATTGCTAACTTCACTTGGCTGTAATTAGGATAGTGAAACATTTTCAAGCATTATTTTGATAGCAGTTGATTTTATTGTTCCCTCTCATTCTCTTTGTTTTTTTTTTTTTTTAAGATGTTCATGAAAGAGAGAGAAGGTTTTAATTTTTTAAAGAGATTTCCTTGCTTCTCCTGATAAAGCCACAGCCCTCCTCATTAGTCACTGCCAATAGTGATGATGTGAACCAAGAATCATGGGTTTAGTTTAGATGAGGTAAGCAGTTGTAACAGGCTTTCCTTTTCATACACGTTCTCCAGTAAGAAAAAATTGAAAATCACTGAAAGGACAATGAGATATTATCATCAGATAGCAAGCTTAATAACATTCAGCCTTTGGAAAAGGTTTATTATGGTTTAAAAAATACTTCTTTTTGGCTTCTCCATTTACTGAAGTATAGAGGTTTGCTGGGAAAACATTCTCATCCTTTTCTGACTTGGTGAGAATCGGACCAACTGTCCTTTTCAAGAGCTCCAAGAGCCTTGGGGTGCAAGGCCCATGATATTCTGCCTTTTCCTCAGTCACGCCATCAGAGTTGACTTAAATGACATGCTTTGGGAAAGTTACCTTTTATGCTTTAAATCAGTTGTTTGAGTTGTTCAAACTGCTGAGAGTTCTTTATATATCCTAGATCCTAGTCCTTTATCAGGTGTATGGTTTGCAAATGGTGTGTGTAGTCCATAATTTGCCTTTTCATCCTCTTAGCTAGTCTTATGCAGACCAGAAGTTTTAGATTTTGATGGAGTCCAGTTCATCAGTATTTTCTTTTTCTGGACAGTGCTTTTCATGTTGAGCCTGCTAGCTCTTTGCCCAGTCCTGGAGCCAAGGATTTTATCATTATGTCTGGATTCTGTGTTCTGTTTTGTTGTGTGTCTGTCCTCGTACCGCACAGTCTTCATCACTGTTCCTATGTAATGTCTTGAAATCAAGTAGACTGATGCCTCTCCCTTTATTCTTTTTCCACAATTCGCTATTCTGGTTCCTTTTTATTGCCAAATAAGTTTTAGAATAATCTTGTGTATATCTAAAACAATTGTTGGCTGGGATTCTGATGGTAATTACATTAAACTTGTATCTATAAATATTTTAATTTTTTTAAATCAAATTTAATTTATTAATAGGGCACCTGGGTGGCTCAGTCGGTTAAGCGGCCGACTTCGGCTCAGGTCATGATCTCGTGGTTTGTGAGTTTGAGCCCCGCATCGGGCTCTGTGCTGACCGCTCAGAGCCTGGAGCCTGTTTCAGATTCTGTGTCTCCCTCTCTCTGACCCTCCCCTGTTCATGCTCTGTCTCTCCCTGTCTCAAGAATAAATAAAACGTTAAAAAAAATTTAATTTATTAAAAAATACTTATTTTTGAGACAGAGAGAGAGAGAGAGAGAGAGAGAGAGATTGTGGGGGATAGGGCAGAGAGAGAGGGAGACAGGATACAAAGCAGGCTCTGCACTGACAGCAGAAAGCCCGATGTGGGGCTCAAACTCACGAACCTTGAGATCATGACCTGAGCCGAAGTTGGACACTTAACTAACTGAGCCACCCAGGTTCCCCTTTAATTTAATTTTTTAATTTTTAATTTTTAGAGAATGTGTGTGTGCGAGTGGGGGAGGGGCAGAGGAGAGAGAGAGAAAGAAAGAGAGAGAGAGAGAGAGACAAGGATGCCTGGGTGGCTCAGTGGGTTGGGCATCTGACTTCTGCCCGGGTTACGATCTCACGGTTTGTGAGTTCAAGCCCCACATCGGGCTCTGCGCTGACAGCTCAGAGGCTGGAGCCTGCTTCGGATTCTGTCTCCCTCTCTCTCTGCCCCTCTACTGCTCACACTCTGTCTCTCTCTCTCTCTCTCTCTCTCTGTCTCTCAAAAATAAACATTAAAAATATAATGAATACATAAAATAAAAAAAGAAACAGAGAAAGAGAAAATCCCAAGCAGGGTCCATGCTCACTGCAGAGCCTGGTGCGGGGCTCCATCCCACAACCCTGGGACCATGATCTGAGCCAAAATCAAGAGTCAGATGCTCAAGTGACTGAGCCACCAAGGCGCCCCCATTAAACTTATGTATTAATTTGGGGAGAGTTTATGTTTTTACTATATTGAGTCTTCCAATCCATGAACATGGTGTGTTGCTCTATTTATTTAGACCTTCTATGATTTCTTTCATCAGTATTTTGTACTTTTCACCCTACAAGTTCTGTTCACATTTTGTCAGATTTATAATGAAGTATTTCATTTTTTGAGCAATTATAAATACTCAATATTAGATTTGGGGTGTCCATGTGTTTTTGTATATATATGTCTGTGTGCACATGCTTAGCCCCCTCCCCTCCCCCCGCCACAATTTTGGTATGTTTGTCTTGTATCCTGAAAAACCCGTGGTGGTAATGACATATGTTAGGTGCAGGTGGTCAAAACCCTGTCTTTGACTCAAAGCTTTGCCTTTTCCCCTTCTTACAGATTGAATGGTTGATTGCATGATTCATTCGTTCTTTGATTCGGCACACTTTCACTGTGAACCCATCATGTACGTAGGTCTTTGTTAGGTACTTCCGGTCATCTGGAGTTAAACAAGATAGGGTCTTTGATCTCATATAGTCACAGGAAAAAGGACAGTGCCGAGAACCACCTATAATACTGATCATAATAAAATCAGCATCATTCTGGAGGCAAAACCCGTGTGTGCTGGACATGCAAAGAAAGGAACAATTGAGTATGAGTATCGAGGATGTCTTCGTGAAAAAAATAGGTTATGTTTGCAGTAAGGTTGACTTTACACGTCAGTGGCAGATAAGTGGAGGGACTGGGGGAGCCATGTGAGTGAAGTCCTAGACCCGTAGAGAGGACTTGGTTCTTCCTGGTCTTTGGAGCCTGGGTATGTGGAACTTTGTTGTGAGATGAGGGATTGGAAAGGTGAGGCAGGCTTTGTGGGTTTTCTCGAATGTTCTGGTATGTAAATTGGACTTTATTCTGTAGTAAACAGGGAGTAATTTAAAGTTTGTAAGCAGGAGAATATCATGATTATGATGATTTCATAAGATAATTCTGGTAATAGTGTCAGTGATAGATAAGAAAGTCAAGGCACCGGAGGGAAGGAGCCCATCTATCAGGCCATTGCAACAGTTAAGGCAGGAGAAACGGAAATGCAAAGTTGGTCTCCTTCAGAAAGGTCAGAACCATCTGAAGTGCAGCGAGTAGCACATAACTACTGCTTTTAATCCAAGTAGCCTTTTCTTCTTGTGATTGGGAAGAGATCAAAATTCTGTGTTATCCAAGCAGAGTAAAAATTGGATTTCGAAACCAAAAATGCACTGTTTTCACTTAAAGTTTATAACTTCTTTTCAAATAACAAATATAGGTTGTAATTTTTTTTTTGAGTGATGTATTTTAAAAGGGCAGTCACTCTGTAAGAATCAGTACACTTTAGCATCGATTGGTTTTCTTATGGGATGCAGTCACTGTGCATTATGTGTTTTGTAATTGTAATTTTTCATGGTTTTTATTTATTTATTTATTTTGAGAGAGAGAGAGAGAGAACAAATAGGAGAAGGGCAGAGAGAGAAGGAGACAGAATCCCAAGCAGGCTTCTCACTGTCAGTGCAGAGCCCGATGTGGGGCTTGAACTCAGGAAGCATGAGATCATGACCTGAGCCAAAGTCAGACGCGTGACCAGCTGAGCCACCCAGGCACCCCTCAGTTTGGTACAGTACATGTGAATGGTAAGTTCTATTTGAGAAAATTCTTTGGTGTTCGTAACACTGAAGATATAGGGGTCTGGGAAATAGTACATGGAAGAGCCCAGAAGCCTAAGGATTTGGGGATAAATTTTGTCTATATGTCAAGTATTCAAGCTTTAGTCCTAAACTGTAGCCTCCCCAGGTGATGGACTCCATCCATTGGTAACTTGGATGAATCCTGTGGCGCTAGAAAAACTGAACGGTACCTGCCGCTGAAGAACCTCTGCTCTGGAAATGCTCTTGTTGCCAGAGTTGTGGCTCTGCTGTATGTTCTCACTGTCTCTGCCTTTAAATTGGAGTAGCTGTAGCCACAGTGGTATGTTTGACTTATCAGAACCGTACGTTTGAACATACCTGAGACAGTTTGGGGAAGGGCGTGCTAGAGAATTATTTTCTGCTGTGGCTTCATGGTTATTTACATGTCGAGAATTCACCGTGTGCCCCCCACCAGCGAGGGGAAGAGAGAGAGGGAGACAGAGGCTATGAAGCGGGCTAACGGGTGCTGCGGAATTGTTGTCTCCACTTCTGGTCCTAAAAAACGGAGAAAGAAACGTGTTCAGAAGTTCCTCAATCCTGGCAGAGAAGTGACTCGTCTTACATGAACAGATGAGTCCTCTCCTGACAGCCTCTTCACGTAACCTCCACTGAGCCCCTTGACACCTTTCTCTTTCCTTATGTGCACAAGCGCTTTGTTCGGTTTTGATTAAATGGCAAAATAATAGCTGCAGACCGTCATTGTTCCCTGTGGTCTAGTGTGAATAGCGAGCGTGCGGCAGGAGATGCTGGGGGTTGGAAGGAAACGGCACTGAGTGTCAAAAGGTGAGTCCCTCAAAGACACTTTGACCAAATGAGAAAATATAAAATGTCAATTTGGGATGTCAAGATCAACCGAGCTCTGCTCTGTTCCTCATTTCCATTTTTACTGCATGGTGAATAAATTTTCTTTTGTCTCCGGGAATGTTTAGATGCAGGTCTTTCTTTGTTTTAAAGGTGTTATGTCAGCAATTACCTACGAAACCTTTCATGACCCCCAAATTGAGGTATTTAGAAATCCCGATAAATTAAGATGCTGTTATTCATGTTGTGTGTTTTGCCGGGGGCCTCGGTGAATGAACATGGGATAGACATTGAGGCCTTTACTAATTCAGAGACCTCTTTCATCTCCTGAGGGGAGAAGGACACTGTCTGAGCTCTATGAACATCCATTTGGTTGATTGTAAGATAGGATTTCAGGTCAGACTGCCTGGCCTTGACTTGAATACTGGCTCCACTGGCTGTACCGTATTGAACAACTTTCTCCATTCCTCTAAATTCCAATTCACTTATCTTTTTTTTTTTTTTAGTAAGGATTAAATAAGATTCCTCTGTGTAAAGCACTTAATGAGTCCAACACATAGGAAGCACTCAGTAAATGGCAGGTGATGTTTTTCATTCCACAGATATGTATTGGATACCAACCATGTTCCAGGCGCTGTTCTTGGACATAAGGTGAACAAAACAGGCAAAGGTTCCTCCCCTCATGGAGCTTATATTCTAGTAACAAGGCAGCAACAACCGTAATAAATAAAGTAAATTATGTAGCATGGTAGAAATTGATCAGATCTGTGGGACGAAATTGAGCATCATTATAGGGGTTAAGGAGTGAAGGATTCTGGAATAGATTGTAGTTTTATTTTTTTGTATGTTTATTTTGAGAGAGAGAGAGAGAGAGAGAGAGAGAATGTGCATGTGCGTGTGAGTGGGGGAGGGGCAGAGAGAGAGGGAAACAGGACCTGAAGCAGGCTCTGTGCCAACAGCACAGAGCCTGATGTGGGGCTCGAACTCACGAACTGTGATATCACGACCTGAGCTGAAGTCAGATGTTTAACCAGCTGAGCCAACCCAGATGCCCCTAGATTGTAGTTTTAAATAGCGAGTCACCTTAGGTCTCCCTGAAATGACATTTGAGCAAAGAGTTGAAGGTATTTGATTATTAATATTATTAATGCTACCAAATAGGGTTTTGCTTTGTGTCTACATTTCTGCCCTTGCCATGTATAGTGCAACTTGGTAATAATAAAAAAATCAGTACTTAATACTAATACTAATAAGATGTAACGCTCATTTGGGGTGCTTGGGTGGCTCAGTTGGCTAAGTGTTTGACTTTGGCTCAGCTCATGATCTCTCTGTGAGTTCGAGCCCCGCATTGCGCTCTGTGCTGACAGCTCAGAGCCTGGAGCCTGCTTCGGATTCTGTGTCTCCCTCGCTCTCTGACCCTCCCTGCTTGTTCTCTGTCTGTCTCACTTTCTCAAAAAATAAACATTAAAAAAAATGTAACCCTGATCATAGAAAATTACAGTACACTGTATATACATCCACTTTAGCTACCTCTTGCCTCCCGACTCATGTCTCTTCTGTGTCTCTGGCCAATGCAGTGAGTTTACGGATTAGACTAGTTAGAAATTAGTTCTTTAGGGGCGCCTGGGTGGCTCAGTCGGTTAAGCGTCCGACTTCGGCTCAGGTCATGATCTCACGGTTCGTGAGTTCGAGCCCCGCGTCAGGCTCTAGTGCTGACAGCTCGGAGCCTGGAGCCTGCTTCACATTCTGTGTCTCCCTCTCTCTCTCTCTGCCCCTTCCCTGCTCATGCTGTGTCTCTCTCTGTCTCAGAAATAAATAAACATTAAAAAAATTAAAAAAAAAGAAATTAGTTCTTTAAAAACAAAATAAAGCAGAAAATAGAGAACCGTTCTACAGCTCGAGGATTTCCCAACTGTCTTTTGTCAAATGCTTTCCGACAGAGAATCATTGGCCCGCAACAGCAGTGTTTCTGGACATACTTGGGCTCATGTAAGCTTCGGATGTTGACAGAGGAGCTCATGCCTTTTCTGCAGGTGAGAGGCGGCCGGCCTCGGATGCAGACTGGCTGCACCTGAACGAGCAGGAAAGCTACTGTTCAGTTCCTGGTGCTGCGCTAATCTGTTAGCATTTCCCTCTGCTGGTTGGGACCAGGCCGCGTTTTCTCTTTCAGTGCTTGCATCACCGTTTGATAGTTTTGCCCTTTGCCTTTCTCTATGGGAATATCAGAATGCACTGTAGCTTTCCTCTGATGTAGCTACCGTCGTAGTTACCAACCCTAGGAGATAGTTTCCCCCCTTTACACCATATTTTAGAATGTCCGCCTTTAGTTCTGAAAGGAAATCTGTAGATTATATAAATATATACATAATTTTGAATTTAAAAGAATGCTGAAATTGCAATGTAAATAAAAAATAAAGATAACTTTGAACCTATTTGTGCAAATCCTTGCTAATGACTGTTCTAGGAAACGTAATGAAGTAATCGGATGTTTGAACCTACTTACAATAAGGAAGTTTGGGTTAAAGGAAATAAGACAATGTTCAACTAAGTATTGGCAAAAGTTCTTTATATTTGAAACTTTGAAATAAAATCTAACTAAGTAGACACCAGCACACAGGATCACCTTGAATGTAACATCTACATCTGTGTAATCTCCATCCCTATTACGTAAATGTAACATCTGTACATTGATACAGGTGTGTTATATTAGTAACTTAAACACCAGGAGTTGGTGACATGTTTTTCCACAACGGTGAACGAGCCTTGGTATAGTTCCAAACAAAACAAAGTATAATCCTTCTTCCATTTACATTCAAGGAAGTTGTAGTTTGGAAATTCAATATATATTAAAATGTACAAGCAATACTTTGTGTCTATAAGTAAAGAGGAGCTGGGTTCTAAATTTAGATAATTATAAACATGGATTTTTCATCTATGGGAGAGCTTGTTGGGACATTTGAAAGACTTGCAGGATGCAGAATAATTCTTTATTTCCCAAGACTGTTCTCTCCGGCGTGCCTGGCTCCAGCCTGACCAATGCCGTTGTGATAACTAACAACTCCCAAAATTGCCTTTAGGAACAGTCACACTCCCACTGAGAACTGCTGATCGAAAGCCGTCCTGGGGGACCTGTGTCCTCCCTAAGCTGCAGGCCCCCAGTATCAAGTGTCACATGCTTTTCTGGCTGAGCCAGCCCCAGGTACCAGTCCCTACCTTTCAGATCACAGAACTGTTTTTTGTTGTTTTCTTTTCTCTGGTCATCTAAGTTTCAGACCACATACTGGTATTTGTCTATTGTTCGGGGTCCCCGTCACCACTTCTTAATGTTTATTTATTTTTGAGAGAGAGGACAGAGCATGAGCAGCGGAGGGGCAGAGAGAGAGGGAGACACAGAATCCGAAGCGGGCTCCAGGCTCTGAGCTGTCAGCACAGAGCCCGACGTGGGGCTTGAACCCAGGAACCATGAGATCATGACCTGAATGGAAGTTGGACGCTTAATTGACTGAGCCACCCAGGCACCCCTCAGCATTTTTCAGTATTACGCAATTTCTTTAATTATCTTCAGATAATTTTAGGCTCTGATTCAGTTATGTATCCTTTTTTAAAAAAAAACCATACATGTAGTTACGGACTCTCATTGCAGAAAGAAGTTTTCTAAAAGTCACCTTGGCGAACTTCACATTTAACAGATAAGGAAACAGAAATCTGGAGAAGTTGGTGACTTGCCCCAAATCAGTAGCCAGTTTGTAACAGTACTAAGACCAGAATAGAGGTTAAATACCTTAGAAAGAGATTGTTTTTCACTTACTGAAACTGAGTGCTGCTTTCATCATGATAGTAGAGGAATTTATCACTAATTCAACAAATATTTCTTGACTGTTATGCACAAGGTGTGGTATTAAGCAGTGAGGTATATACAAATAAAAATTTTATTCCGAAAAGGATTTTGAGCGGAGAGATTGAAAAATAAAGAAGATGTAACGTATTTATAGATGAACACAGTGACCGAGGACAGTGACAGGGATGGCGATGACCTGATAGGTGTGAGGCACTGATAGGAAGAAAAGCTGATGGGACCAGATGGAGAATTAGCTCCAGCCTTTGGTGCTGGAGGTGTATGGCTGTGACAGTTCCTATATAACATCCTACATCTCAGGAGAAAACAAACTGGGAACATTTGCTAGCCGTGCATTTTTAAAGAGTTTTGTTGGTTTTTTTTTTAAAGTCATCTCTGCACCCAACATACGGCTCGAAGTCACGACCCTGAGACCAAGAGTCAGATGCTCCACTGACTGAACCGGTCAGGCGCCCCAAGACAGCATGCATTTTTGTGTGTTGGTTTTACTAGGTCTTTGGACTTAACATCCTACCTGTATAAAACAATGAAAGCATGGAAGACAATCCCAATGGCCTCAGTTTGACTAGGAACAAAAACAGAAAGAAGCCAACCAAGAACTCCCGCCATTAGCAAATGCGTTAAGTTTACAACACAGGATGGTCTGGCCTGTCGCATACAGTTGATTTTCTTCCCCTGGGCCCTCAGATGCCTGCACCATAAGGTTCTCTTTACTCCTGGATTGCTTTGAACATACTCAGCTCCAGTTATCATCTGACAGTTGTTCTGACCCTTTAAAATTCTGGATTTCGGTGGTTTTGAACTCTACAGTTGACTGAAGCTATTCAGTGTTTGGTGAGTGAACAGGGTAGGAAAGGAGGAGAATTCACTGTAAAGGACAGAATCTTATCTCCCCTTTAATATTTCTCTTTAACAGTACTTCACTGAATATTAAAGATATAATGTTCCCTGAAAATCAAAATAAAAGACAAAAAAAAAAAAGTGTGTTTTCTCATGTCAGAAACTTCTGTGAATAAATTCCATGGTCTGTAGGTTTAAATTATGCCTCTTTTGGGAACCACAGGATTTGTCTGAAGTTGGTCATTGCTGTGCTTTGCATTGTGTTTTTTATTTTTATTTATTTTTTTAATTAAAAAAATGTTTATTTTTGAGAGAGAAACAGAGCATGAGTGGGGGAGGGGCAGAGAGTGAGGGAGACACAGAATCCAAAGCAGGCTCCAGGCTCTGAGCTGTCAGCACAGAGCCCAACGCGGGGCTCAAACTCAGGAACCATGAGATCATGACTTGAGCCAAAGTCGGATGCTTCATTGACTGAGCCACCCAGGTGCCCTGTGTTTTTTATTTTTTATTTTTTATTTTTTAAAGTTTATTTATTTATTTTGGGAGAAAGAGGGGGTAAGGGGCAGAGAGATGGAGAGAGAGACAGATTCCTAAGCAGGCTCCATGCTGCCAGCACAGAGCCTGATGCAGGGCTTGAACTCATGAATCCTGAGCTCCTGACCTGAGCCGAGATCAAGAGTCAGACATTTAACTGACTGAGCCACCCAGGCACCCCTGCATTGTGTTTTCTAGTACAGATACGGAAATAGTCCTGGACAGTGGGGGTACATTTGCCTGGTTTCCTTTTAGGGCATCAGCTGGGTTTGGCCTACTCACCACCCGTGCTGCCATCTTGCATTTGGTTACTGAGCTGCAGCCATGTCATGAACGTGGGCTGACCGGAATAACCACCCAGAGTTCAATGAACATATTCAGCCACAAGTTAACTGACATGCCCTTTTGTTAAGTATATGATTGTTTTCTTTGATGAGTTGGTACATTTTTAAAAATTACTTGGCAACTGGAGATACTTCATTAACGTTTAATAGGATTAATGTTGAGTGAATTATTTTTGAAATACATGACAGGTGTTTGGAGCATTAGCAATTTGTCTTTTAGCAGCGAGTAGTAGTTTTCAAAATTCTTAGTACCACCATGTGTGAATACACTTCCATAAGGATGTATAGATGTACGTAGTTAAAACTAGTATATATTCTTGATACTGTGTCTACTTGACTCAGTAAAAAGTTGGAAATTCCCTTTTTTCATTCTTTCTTTCTATAGGATCAGTCCTTCCTTCTCAGGCATTCTATAGAGTATGTTTATTTTTGAAATCTGAGAAAATAAAAGGGGATTTTCCCTTGAAAATGGAAATATTTTTGAATAGCACAATAGCTCCCTGGAGGTGATGTAGGTTACTATAAAAGAAGATACAGGTATGTGTGTGCTGGGGTTTTATTCTGAACATGGAAAATTCTAATTAGCTCATGATATTTTGTTTGATTAGAAATCTCTTAGTAAAACTCTTTGTTGTGTTGTGATACTGCTGTCATGGGTGATATACTCCCAGATGCTGTCATTAACACTGTGTTTTTTTTATCCCAGAATGAAATCACTGATTACTCATTTTAGGGCTGGTTCCCAGAACAGTACATTCTTCCTACTTACTACAGCAGTCATTTTTTGTGGTTACTATGCTATAGGGCAAGTCTTTATTCTTCATTAAAAGATTCTGGCGTTAGCTGCTATTAATTTTAGGACAGGAAAGAAAAATAGTCAACATTGTTACTTGTCTGGGAACAAACTGAAAATTAAATATCTAGGCCAAAGAATATATCTAGACCAAAAGTATCTCAAATTAGCCCCTATTTATTCTAACAGGCATATTTTAAAGAATTTTGTGCTCTTTCATTTTTAAAAGATTATGATTAAAATGACCAGTAATTAGGAAAGCGGTGTCCTTGACAAAATGGGTGGGGTTTCAAAACTCACCTTAATGCTGGAAAGTAAAGTAAAACAAACACAAGGGAAGAACCTCAGTTAGCCATGGTCTGACCCTTATCTGTAACATCAAGAATAATATCCAAGTGGTTCTTTGTTGCTACCCATTTACTAGGTGGGTTTTTTAAATACTCATAGAAGAAGAAATACCATGTATTAGTATTATGCTGTAGTAAAAGATTATTTTTGTCTTGAGTATTTCAAAATATTTAGAGACTAGTCCATAAAACAGGCTATATAAGATCGTAGATCCAGTCCGATGCTCTGTCTTAGAAGGTATATTCATACTTTCTGACTAGTATTAGACACAGCCTTCTCAAAGCAAGGACCACATCTTATTCATCGGTGTCCCCAATGTAGCAATGAACATCATTCAGTCATGTGTGGTCCACGCTGGGTATTTATCGAGCAGCTGTTGTGAGTCAGGTGCAGTGTTGGGATGCCAGCTTGGATGATAATGTGGTCCCTGTCCATCTGGCCCTCACAGTCTAGCAGAGAAGCACATGTCTGGATGGCTAGTCCCAGCGCATGATTCAGTGGTAGGTACAGTGTGTTCGGGAGTCACACAGGAGGGAGAGGTTGGGTTAAGGGTAATGATTTCACAGAACAAATCACATTCAAAGCTGGCTGGCCTGTGACCCATTATCTGTAAATCAAAATATTGGCCATCCCATCAAGGTCATGAGCAAGGCACTGTATCAAATGCTAAGAAGATAGAGACGAACATGACATACTTCCTTCTCTCAAGCACGGGGATTTGTGGAGGACAGACACAGGTACAGATGATTAAAATCTGGCAAGTAGAGCTGAGAATGGGATGCTGGTGGAGAGTGAGAAGAGAGACAGCACAGGAGACCCTCACTTGGGCTGGGAGAGGGAGGGTCAGCAAAGACCACACAGGAATGACCCTTGAGTTTAGGATGGTGCGGCCAGGAATTTAGTAAGCCCGGAGTGGGTGGGTTGGGTCTGGTTTCAGGCAGAGGAACCTTATCTGTGAACGTTTAGGGCACGGTCGGGAACATTTAGGGCACGTACTAAGAAAGGTGATACAGTAAGGTGACAGGAAATGAAGCTGGAAAGGCACAGGGTTGGGAACATCTGATAGATGTAGAGAATTGGTAGAGAATTGCTGAAAACTAGTGCACTATTAGGACTAATATCTGATTGCAAGAAACAGAGCCCAGACTACAGTGGTGAACACACAGGAGTTTATGCCATCATGTGAAGAAGGCTGGAGATGAGGATTCTGGGGCTAGACTAGCAGCTTTAAAAAGTCCTCAGGGGTTCTGGCTCGGTCTGTCTTCTGGCTGTGCAGTGCCTCGCTTTCACCTTTAAGGTCCTCGTGGTTGAAAGAGGCTATGGAACATCACCCATTATTCCTGCCTCGAGGAAGAAGGCAGAAAGGTGGAAAAGCCAAAGAAGGTACATGTCTTATGTCTTTTAAGTGAGCTTCTCTTAAGTTTCACACAACAGTTCTATTTAACACGCAAAGACACACACACACACGCACGCACACACACACACACACACACATAAAGTTTATTTTGAGAGAGAGAGAGAGAGAGAGAGAGAGAGAGAGAAAGGGTGAGAGAGAGCACATGCATGCACATGAGGGAGAGGGGGAGAGAGGGAAAAAGAGAATCCCAGCCAGGCTCCACGCTCAGTGCAGAACCCCACGCAGGGCTCAGTCCCATGACAGCAAGATCACGACCTGAGCCGATATCAAGAGTCTGATGCTCAACCAGCTGAGCCACCCAGGCGCCCTATCTCACACACACACACACACACACACACACACACACACACACACACACAC